>NW_017306279.1:4318884-4360685 GCF_000935625.1 Nanorana parkeri | reverse complement strand
CCCCCACGCAATTTTCACTCGCCAATTGCGAGGGGGCGAGTGGAAATTTTTAGGCATGTGTATACATATATATATATATTTAATTCAGTGTTGGCACCCTCCTGCTTGTTCCCACAGTAAACTGCAAACAGTCTTCACCACACAGAATGTACTCATACAAAATCCTCTGCAACAACACCTGCAGTGTTGATAGACAAGGAGTTAAGGGGAAACCAGCAGCAGCCTCATACAAATAACAAGGGGAAGAGGCCAACAAAAAAAAGTGTCTGCCTCCTTAAAGTGTACGTCAGGGAGAAAAAGAAAGATGTCCCCTTATTTTCTGTTTCTGTGACCATCATAACCTTTTGGACTTCCTGTTACTCTTTATCCCAGCAACTGTCACAGGACAAATAGAGAGGGCACTCTGCCCAGCAAGAAAAGCCTTATATAACTTCTAGCCATTCTCTAAACTATTCAAATGTGCAAAACAAAAATGGTACACTGTCACATTACATAAGGCTGAACGCCAGCCAAACAACTAAACACACATAAGAAAGACATATAAGGGAGCTGTTTTACCTTTTTTTATTAATGGATTTGTAGTGCTGCCCATTCAGTTCTGATATTTACACAGGTCTGCCACACAGCACAGCCCCTGTCTGACAGGCCAGGAAATGTTATTCTTGTCTTTTGCACTAACTCTTACAGGCCTCCTTAAGCTTGTGACTTGACAGTAAAAAAAAAAAAAAGAGGCAGTCAACTGATAATCTTATAACTCTGTTCTCTCGTATCTGCCATCTGTTTGTTAGCATATGAGCATGGCAGCACAAGTGGCACTAAACTCAGGAGTTAAATCTTAAAAATACATTCAAGTTCCTCAACTATTAACAAAAATGTAGCTTATTTATGTATCACTCAGCATCACTCATGTATGTATCACTCAGCTGTAGATCCTCAAATCATCTCTGAATTGGGGCTGACCTGACACTGTCCTTCTGAAGGGTGGCTACTTTTGTTTTCCATGGTCCCTGTGTGTGTGTGTGTGTGTTGTAAAGTAACCACAGCTCCAAGCTAGCTCCCCTGGCGGACTATAACCTCAATACATATTAGTAAACTAAACATGATATTGTAGTCCATCGCGGGAGCGAGCTTGGAGCGGTGACTACCTTACAACGCACACAGGTTTCATGGGGAAGAAAAATAGCCACCCTCCAGAAGGAAGGACAGTGTCAGCACAAGTTCAGAGATGATTTGAGGATCTACAGCTGAGTGATACACAAATAAGATACATTTTTGTTACTAGTTAAGGTACTTGAATGCATCTTTAAGATTTAACTCCTAAATTTAGTGTCACTTAAAGCTGCTTCCCACTCCCAAATCTGAGGACTGCTGTGCAGAGACTGCAAGAAGCTGATATCAGTTCAAATTTAAGTGCATATACTGCTTGCATTTACAATTTAAATGTAGTAGTGCACTTTTAAAATACAGAGCTGCATCAATATGTGTTATTTATATCTGCCTGCAGTTCAGATTTAAATCATTGACAAAGAAAGTGACACCCAGTTTTATCTTATTTTACACTTTAATAAATATGGTCAATAAAGATAGATATGATACATACATACAAGGACTCAGGCATGACTTGTGAAAGGAGCACCAACCAACTTATATTTTGAAAAATTGTAGAAAATAAGAGGGGGTAGCTGTAATCTTTTGACTGTAGCCCTCCACCGTTTTTTGCACCAATGTTATTTGGTCAAAACATTTGTTTAAACAAGCAAAACACATGCTCCTTTTGAAACTAGCCCTCAAATTCATTCCTTTCAAAATATATCAATTTTGATGTTAACTGTTGCACAGGGGTTAGTTTAAAAATCCAGAGACATTTTACAGAGTACGGGTTTATAAAACAATAATTACAAATATTACTTTATTTTTTTTGGAAAATATGTCATATACATTCCACATAAAGCAGTCATTGTCTTTATAAGATGGCACCTCATAAAGTGGTATTAAATACCAGGAACAGAGCTTCATATTTCATCCACCAGGATTTAAAGTAGGCATGTTCAATATCATACTTTACTAGACTGACATCTGCTTTGCAAGTTGTGTACCCAGGAGCATACCATGATAACTCATTTCTGCACTTATTTCCAAGGCTTCTGTTCTTTAAGAATATCCAATGCAGTGTGTTTAACTCATTTTGTGCAAAAGCTTAAAGACTGCTATGGCCCTCTGGCCAGAACTGTATCTGTCAGGAAAAAAGTACATATCAAAAAATACTCATTTATCACTTCTAGTGAGGCATTTGAGCAGACACAAAATGCTAACTGCATGGAAAGGCTGTCAAAGGTTCTCTTTTAAGATTTTTCTTTTACCTCCTTAGAGTTGAGCCATTTCAAATTAAGTTTTGTCCATGAACTACTGCAGTAACCTATGGAATGCATACTCTGCCCAAGCTGATTTAAAATAGAATTTGAGGTTTAAAGCAGCAATATACCAAAATAATAATTGGCTTTTTAAACAAGAGGAAATGAAAAGATTTAAAGATACACATACACTATGCATACATTCAAGAAGATTTTCAGATCTTCAGGTATTTTAAATAAAACAATGACATATCTTTTTACTATGAAATATGAATTGAAAAACCATGACATTTATTTTCAATAAGTTATATGACTTGACAAGAAATGCTATTCGATCACAGTATCTTAAAGTGAACAGGTTCTTTTCCCATGCAGGACAAAACAACAGGTTTACTTTAATGCTAGTGTCAGCAGCTGTAATACTTACCTTCCCTTTACTCCCCCACCAATATGTTTGCTTTTTCGCACTGAGGAGAGGAAGTAACTTGGAGTTTACCTAGGGCTGGGGATTCTCTCCCTAAACCCATGTGACAGTGCTGAGGGCAGGATGAGTTCAATTGAACCTGTGACCAGACTATGCACATTAAAGTATTAAAATACAGTATTCTGAAACAAGCATTAAAATATTTTAAAAGTCCTCATTCACCTCTGTAGCTACAGGCATTTTGTAGAAAGCTATTTTCAAAATTCACATTGAAATCAAAGCTGTTTTCCTTTTGCTTACTGAGGCGAGTGAAACCAGCTGAAATCTGACTTTAGAGTGGTATTTGAGGATCTTTGATGATTGATTACTTACTAGTATATGCATCTAGAGAGGTTAGTAATGGCTAGATTTGAAGCTCTTGCTTTGCTTGTTAAGAATATGTAAACATTGTAATGTCTGTATTCTGGGCTCATGTGCACTTTAATCAATAATCACCAGTTATAAATATAAAGTCCCATACAGGTGAAAAATCCAAGTGTAATCTGCATAAAATAGTAAACTTCTAAGGCCAGTGAAGATAGTGAACTAATAATAAATCAGTGTTCTTCTGTGAGAGAAATCTTGCAGACCGCACGCCAGATAGATGCTCAAATCCACAAATGGTAAATGGTGGTAAAACAGGTGTGTGCTCACCTGGGCTGATGACCGGTAAAGGTCATAAAGCACGGTTTCCTTCTTTGCGGGGAGGGACACCCTTTAAGCACCGACTCCGGATAAGCTCATGGTGAATATGTAACAGTAGAATCCATCCAGAAAAAGACAAACAAAAAACACATAGTGCGTATCGTCCAACACTTTAAAACATTAATCTCTAAAAACATACTCACATGGGATTCAAATGAGTAAAGCAGTGTTGATAATCTCAGTCAACAATCCAGCACAAGCATCAACAAACGAGGACAAACAGTGACGTCAATGGCTCAGCCCACCATACGCGCATTACGTCTCACGTAACTTCATCAGGGGTGTGGAGTCCCTGACGTCTAGATCTCTATTTAAAATAAAAAAAGGGACCCACCCCTAAATTACATACCCAATAGAAAAACGCCCAATTCAGAACGGCCATACACACAAATGACCAGATCGAATCGGAACAGTGGCAATCTATAAAGCTGCAGGCTCGGAAGCAGGGGGAGGCACAAATCTCAACAATTTAACTAACACAAAAAACATACAGGTGAAACTCGAATAATTAGAATATCGTGCAAAAGTAATGGCAGTAATTGCTGCAAAAGGGGCCCAAACAAAGTACTGAGTACATATGCATGCTTGTACTTTTCAGACGTCCGATATTGTTCTATGTACAATCCTTGTTTTATTGATTGCATGTAATATTCTCATTTTCTGAGATTGTGGATTTGGGGTTCTTGGGGTTTTCATGAGCTGTAAGCCATAATCATCACAATTATGACAAATCACGGCTTGAACTATCTTGCTTTGCATGTAATGAGTCTATCTCATATATTAGTTTCACCTTTTAACTTGCATTAGTGAAATAAATGAACTTTGCACGATATTCTAATTATTCGAGTTTCACCTGTATATAATGCATAGTGACCCTCAAGCAAGGGAAGAGGGAATTAGCAAAAAAATAATCCCTTTGGGTATTTAAAGCAGGGTCTTTGAAACCATCTGGTCTTAATGTTGAGTTTGATCTCAATTGTTTTATTTCTAATGCTTGAGGTTCACTATGCATTATATATGTTTTTTGTGCGTCATGTTCGCATTCGTTCGTGTGCAGTATTTGCTGCGCATCCCCATTGAACTTGTGAGAAATGCAGCACAAAAGCTCATGTAGCAAATTTTGCTACACGCATTCTGCGTTTTTGGCTTCTACGTTTGTGCGCATTTTAATGCATGCAAATGTGGAGGAAAAACTCACATCTTTCTGGCTGCGTTTTGGGTGCAATTAGAAATTAATGGCAATGCAAGCACCTTTCACCTTTTGCCACATTTTGCATAAATGTGCATCAAAGTGCACATGTATGTGTGCATTAGGCTCATGTTCACAGAACGTGCAGGTGTGAAAACAGCCTAAGTGGGTCTAAATGGGTTGGAAGAATGGGTTAGCCTACAGGTAAGCCTGGTCTCTTTTCATTAGTGCATTATGTGCCATTCATGATATGTGTATTCATTGTACTTTTGTGTTCATCATAATAAATGTATTATGTACTCCTTTATCCCAACAAATAATTACAAATTATTTTGTCTGGATTAAAACTGCCCTTGTTGGGTGTCAGTTTTAATGCATTACTCTCTAACATATGTACTTTTCTTTGACTGCACCCTGGCTTTCAGAAATGCCCATGGGATACATAGCCTACATGTTAAAGAACCACTTTTGTATATACTGTATATATACTGTATATACAGTATATATTACATTGTGTGTGTATTCTTATACTGTAGACTTATACTTAGAGTAGAAACCACGCTGTAAAAAATGTATCCCTTTACATTGGTCATCAGTGGTAGAAAGACTATCCTCTTACAGACAGTTAATGATATTATTGGTATCAGTGGTTACCCACCTGGGAGATGGCAAGAGACGTATCTCTCACCCAATGGATCTGTCGCTGATTAGTAGCATTTGTATAAAATGTATAAGACTCTCAGGCAGGAAAATAATCTACCTGATCAATGGGTGTCCCTGATTTTTTTTAACAATATGACACAGTTATGCGCAGTTGATTGTTTTCTGTCAAAAGTGCTGTCTGCAATCATTTAGCTGAAAACACAATAAAACACACATAAAATATATATAGTATACTTAGACTTGTGGCTAAGTGTATATACTGTTGGTGGTAGGTTGCCTTGACCCATGCAATTATTTTTTTTACATTTGCATGGTATGCCAAAAGTCAACCTCAACTAAACTTTAGATCTTAGACTTCAGTGGTTGCTCACAAGTTGAATCACACCCTATTTTTATATCCCCTAAGGAGCATTGAAGAACGATATCTACACAAGAATTCTCTGCCCAACAAGCATGGCCTTTGCAAAACTACATGATGCTCTCAAGCTCTGCCAATTAATTCTTCACAAGAGTGGTGTGGATATTATAGAGTAAGTGATCAATCTTATTGGTTCCCAAATAATACTGAGATATCATTAATGGGTTGATTTAACCTTTAATTTAAAGATGCCAGTAAATGCTGGAGTTATATTACACATGTTGGATAAGGCTGAGTACCTTTCTATTCACTAGTTAGGATGAAGAGGTTACCAAATTAATTCACTAGTCTACAAGAGAAATATTTCCAAGAGGCACACACAGATCAAATAGTTTTCTAGATCAATCACTATCCACTTTGCATGTTTACATTTCAAATTTGCTGTTTTATCTGTTTTCTTTTCATGTTTATGTGGCTCCTTCTCAACTCATACTTTTGATAGAATGATTTATGTATTGCATAAAAATAAATCTATACACGTAATTTAGTCTTAGCATTCAAGAATTGCTGATGCTTTAAGGGACCCATAAAAAGGAAAAGATACACATCCTGGGTCATTTAAGTATTACTAAAAAAGATCACCTAGTGGCATTCCAGTAATTTATCCAGTGTTTGCTCCGCTTTTGTATGAACATTCTTGTGACGCATCACTGTTAAATATGTTGTACATTTGTTTACTATTTTTTATCCAACACATAACCAAAATAGGACAAATAATCTGTCTAGCCTGTGCTGCAACACTTGCCCTGCTGACAAGGGGTTCTGTTCCTCTACAGAACGTTAAGAAACTTCACAGTTTTATGGTAGTGATAGTGATACTATCTAACGGTACTGGCATGTAAGCAAGCAATCAATAGAAGGAATTTAAGCATATACAAGAGCGCTCTGATTTCTTTCAATGCATATTTCAGTAAGAAATTAGGATATAGAAATGAGTTTACTTAAGTGTGAAGTGAGTAAACTAAAATATAGTGATCAAAAATCAGGTGCAAATTCATTTAATAAAATAGTGTTTCTTTTGCCTAAATTGAATGTTTAAAGCCCACCTCCTAGCAGCAAGTACAATATACATTTTATCTCCTTTTCTGGCTTCCTCCTTGTGCAGCATTCTTTCCTTTCTCATCTTGGCTACTATGGTGTCATCACAGTGGGGGGGGAGGGCGGCGTTGCTGCCTTGCCTAGTGCAGCAGCAAAGGTAAATACACAGTTGGTCACAGGGGCAGAAATGATCCTTAAGCTGGAGGATTCTGGTGGATGTGTCAATGGGAACCTTAACAGGCGAGAGGTAGTGGAGTTATTCAGAGCATTGAGCTTGCTTGCACTGCACTGGTCTCTTCAATGAAGTTAGGGCCAGACCATTATAAATAGGGAAGCAGGTTGTTTACCACGGCAGTAGAAGTTTTTTTCCTCTGAAAATATGGGTAAACAACGCGATTTAACAGCCTTTGAACGTAGGATGATTGTTGGCGCTCAGAGCCATGGAGCGAGTATCAGCAAAACAGCAGAATTCGTTCAATGTTCAAGAGCAGCTGTTGTTAAAGTGTTTAAAGACTGGACTGTCAGCCAAAAATCTGTGAATTTAATGTGTTTTAGGAATTTTATTTACCTGTTACATACCTGTAAAATCGTACCTTGTGTAGACATCCAATAGCCCTGAGGCTGCTGCAAGATGCCACCATCTTGGATGTTCTATCAGTTACCCCAACAGACTCAAAGCTGTCACTCAAATGACACTCTAGTCTATCACAACCCTTTGCCCCTCCCTTGACAGCTACATAAAAGGTTATGTGAGGAGGAGCTGTGCCAACACAGACCGTAACTACAAACTCCCAGAAGTGGAGAGGGCTATGATGTGCAAGGAGTAAGGGGGCCATGCTAGAGAACTGACTCTTCCTGAAGTTATCACATTTCATAGCAAATTCAAAGTCACATTGCAAGGCAATTAAAAAATCATTAATGGAAGGAAAAAAGCTACAAGTAAGACTTTAAGATGCTTGATTTTCCTGTGCTTTTATCTGCATTTCTTCAAAGTTGGTGACAGGGCCTGTTTAAGAATCACTCACTAATGGAAGCTGGTGAATACACTTGATGCAGATGTAGCAGATCAACGTATGGTAAGGGATGAGGAGCGATTTGCAAATTGTCCTATAGAAATTCTAAACACTCAAAGAACAAATGACAGTAGAAACCATCTTACTCTAATGTACTAGTTCACTATGTTTTTGCATCCATTTAAATTGTAACTGCATTGCATTATACTTTTTTATCATTTGGCTAAGTGTTTAGCATTAATAGTTGCAATTGCCTTGTATAAATTAATCTTAAGCTGTTCCCTTTTTAACTCTGTAATATTCATGAATATTTAAAAAATTTTGTATCTCTGTACATTTATAATCTATCTATCTATCTATCTATCTATCTATCTATCTATCTATCTATCTATCTATCTATCTATCTAGCCATCCATTCTTCTATTGATAGGCTCTGTCTTGCTAAACAAAAATATATATTTGTCTTTATACAGAGAGAATGAACCTTCCTTTTTTTTCCATCCTGATCTCCCTTTTCTCCTTAAAGGCAATAGATGTCAGGAGGGGGTGGGTAGTCATATGCAAAACATGGGCTCTAAAACCAAAGTAGCCTGCAAAATTAGGTGTCAGCATGCAAAGCTTATTGATGTATGAATGCGGAAAATGAAAGCCAGCAGTAGACAGACAGGGCTAAAGGTGAGGCAGCCACAGTGAGAGCAGCTGTACATCTACGTCAAGGTGTTGCTATGTGAGTCTATTTTTTTTTTCTGGAGGGCCACAATCTAACAAGCGATGCCTGCCCATAAAATGATGAAACAATGCAGCGTAGGCAAACACAGACTGAATGCCAAATAAATTGCCTGGCTTCTCCAACAGAAAACTACGCCTGTATGTTCATTAATAAATTCATATTCTGAATCTCCAATAAAAGCAGAAAATGAAGTGTAAACCGGAGTTACTTAGTGACACCCAGCTCATTGCTTTTTATTGTTGCTTGGAGCTACGATTCCTTCCCAGCGCCATGCTAGAATTTATTACTGTCTGTCTTTGTGGCAAGTTGGAGAAGTGCACCTTTTGAAGAAAATTGACCAGCACTTCATGAATATGATGAAAAATGTCAATAAAACTACAAAGACAAAACTCTTGACATTAGGATGCACATGGCGGAAAAGCAAGAATCAAAGCAGATCAGTACTATTGTTTTCTAGATATTATTATCCACAGACATTGCCAGATGTTTGCCTATTTTACATATGTCTTAAAGGGAAACTTTAGAATATTTTCAACAAGCATGTGGTTTGACTTATTATTGCAGTGTTTACCTTAAAGTCATTTTTTATATGACTTTCACATGTTTACAAACTCGTTCTTTCATGTTTTATTTTATAAAACAATAGACATTTGTACATTACACAAATATATACAAGAGGGAACTGTCAGTGGATCAGTGCAATTGCCCTATATCTATTTCTGTACATTATAAGCAACATAGAGAATGCGCTATTTTCAGAGGCTGCATTGTGTGAAGGAACAGAAAGGGACAATCATTGCGTAGCACTGTAAAGATAAATGTTACAGCCTGTGAATGTACAGCCAAATATGGCTACCTCTTTTTACATATATATTTACAAAATATACACAGGAAGAAGCTTTTGAAAATGTTAACATATATTTAAATCAAACTGATCTGTTTTGTTTGTTAATCTAAAAGTCAATACTCTAACATACTATTCTTTCCTTTCAAAGTGCACCTAGCTTCAAAAATATATTATGTTAAATGCATGCATTGTCACACTTTCAGTATTTATTAGATCTCACAGTACCCTCTCTGACAATGCCTTTATCTGCTTTTCTCTCCAGAAGGTTGGTGACATATTTATTAAGATACTATTCAAGGTCAGCATCTACTCCCTGGACTGAGATTCTGGGGTTGATTTACTAACCTTATACACCACGAACATGTATACACCTCTGTAGTGTGTTCCCTCCCAGCATGATCTATGGGTGGAATCTAAACACCTTTGTAGAGTGTACACACTCAGCAGGTGTGTTGTGCAAAGCCCTGCCCTGAATTGCAAGGTGATGTTGTGTAAATTAGCTCTACATTGTGTTGCTTGCGTTGATGAATGTAGGAATCTAAATGCATGATCTAACCATTTTTGTCTAAACTGTGAAGCAGCATTATATATGCATCATGTGCATGATTTTTCCATGTATGGCATTAGTGAAAATATGCTTATAGAGACTTTTTGGTTGATAAATACGCTTTGCTGTGTAAAAATCACAAGCACCTGGTGCGTGCGTGTGTTTAGGTTAGTAAATCACCCCCTCTGGCTCAGAGATGTCCAAAGAGTATCCCAACTCACTTCCTACAGGAAACCCCTTAAAAGTGGGTGCTGAAATGACTGTGGATGGCGCCACTGAAATCAATGAAGAAGCAAGTTGGTGTGCTGATGGCATCTTGCTTCTTCTGGCTAAGCGATGACATATTCCTGTAGATTTCAGTGCCTGTGGAATTCTTGGCGGTGTTCACACATGTCTGACAAAGATCATCTCCCTGCTGCAGCCTCTCATCTTGTGATTTGTTACAAAGTTACAATGATGCTGTTTGATCACTTGGGAAGAAAAGACTGAGGAATTTCTTCATCCTGCCTGCAGCAGACTAATGACATCATCCGAGCCAGTGGACTGTAGCTTAAGGACTGCTTTTTGATAATAAGAGATTGCAACAGATGGAGAGAAGCCAGCGGGGGTTGATCAATGCTGAGAAAATATGGTAACATTTACTTTGTATATCACATGCTAGCTGCCTAAATCTGGATTGCTCTCTGGTCCCCTGATGTCTCCTCTGTTTGCTGAAGATGGAGAGCAGGTTCACAGAGCCTTCTGTGTTTTTCTGCTCTGGGACCTTTAACAATGCAAAGCAGAAAGGTGCTCAGGATTGATCTTCCAAGTTTATTCAATGCTGCAAGGAGACCAGTGGGCTTGAGACTTGTATTCACTATTCTTCCCTCTCCTTATCCTGAATGCAAAAGCAAGGAATGAAAACTGGAATAGGAGAGAATACTGGCCTCATCACCAGAGATGACAGGGCAACACCTGCACGTTCTTACTTTGTAGAAGTTAATGGGCCTTTGCACAGATCACCTAAACTGACTGCAGAGAGACCACCTATTTCAAATTTAAATTAAGTTTGTGAAGTTTGCTGTTCCCATTACTTGTTTAACACTTTAATTGCATGAAGTATCTTACACATCACTTGCTACCCAGTAGAGGGTGCAGACATTATAAAGGTAAATGTGTTTGGCAGCTAAAGGGTTAAAGAAAAGGATAATGTTATTAGATCAGTTTCATTTTAATTTAATTTATACATTTTAAAACTGATATTTATGTATTTTAAGAGATGCTGACGCATTTCAGATCTGAAGCGCCTTTCCTTCCTTTTCCTGTTGGATTGTCACTTACATATGGAGAGGAATGCTTACTCTGTGCTGTTGTTTGGAGAGTCTCAGGTTTTTCCTTATGGAGTTGAGCCGCTTTACTGTTTATATGGCAAATTAGCAATGAGCCCTTAAAGTGAGTCTGATAGATGTGAGGTCGATGACTGCATTATAGAGAAGACTGAGTGAGTTTATGAATCCTTTTACTTCTGTTCACAGTCATGCTGCTATTTTCAATCAGTGGTTTTGACACCTTCTACTGAAATCTCCAACACCTTTGAAAAAGGTGCCCTTGACACGGCTCTGTGCCTGGACACTCCAGATAATTATTCAACAGAGATAAGTGAATCATTGAAAATAAACGTTGCTGGTAGTTCATCTGATCCACTTCTTAATAAAGGTATATGACAAATTTTCTTTATTTTTTCACTTTTTTAAATTGAAGTTTAAACAAAATCCCATGAATGATACCTGCCTGACACCAGGGATGTTTGCTGGTGTCTGCACAGCATGAATTCACAGAGTCAAAGAGTACCGGCTTACCTGTACCCACTGAAAGCAGATAAGTTACAATTAACCTTTTATTTGTTTGGGTCTGTTATTCTAACTTATAAAGTTCAACTTTGACAAAAACAAAGAGATAAAGCCACTGTCAGGACTTTATTGTCATCTGACATTGGTAGAGTTGCCCTCACTTCATGTCTGGACAGGAAGTGATAGAAGAGTCAGGACAGGGAGTGATAGACGTGTTAGGACAGGAAGTGATGGAACATCGCTCCAAAGAAGACACAGGCAAACATAAAAAAAAAGATAAGAAATAGATAATCCGCGCTTCTGGAAAGGAGACTAAAGTGGAAATGTATAATAAATTAAGACCTAAAGCCGCTCTAGAAAGAGGATAGAGGAATCCTATCAACAATCGAGAAAATATATATCAAAGCGCTAAAGGTGAAACTAATAAAAGACTTAATGTAAAATCTTTATCACTTGGTTACATTAAGTCTTTTATTAGTTTCACCTTTAGCGCTTTGATATATATTTTCTCAAACATAAAAAAAACATTTTAGTATTTTGAAAAAGGGCTAGAACTTCTTACTCTGTAGCAATTCTTACTTTGCTTACTCTGTGAATGTCTTTGTTGTAGATTTGCACCGCATTATGGCCACTAGATGAAGCCAAGCAGAATAGGAAATTGCTATGCTCTTGCGCTCTCCATCTAGTAGCCATAATGCAGTGCAAGTTTACAACAAGGACGTTTGCTGTGCAAACAGTTCTGCAAACCTTTTATAAATACACCCTCTTATTTACAGGTCAAACTTTTGACATGTTTATCTATAAAAATATTGAAATGCTATACATTACGTTTAAAAATAAATATGTCCTGCGATTCACCTTATTTAACTCACTCAGAAACCTTGAACTGCAACTGCTATACCTGATCAATTCACGAGGGTGCAAATTAGTTCTAAAGCGCTCATATCAGCCTGTGTGATTTTTATCAGCTGCAGATCTAATTTTTTGGCAAGCTGGAAAATGGCTGCTTACACTCGAAGGCTCAATAATGCTTTAGCATCTCAAGCCAGAGCATTATAGGTTAAATGGAAACATCAGTGAAGGTTTCATGCAAATCAGCATTTAACACATTTATAGTAACCATAAGGAATATGCTCGAGGAAGATGCGCTCACAACATTAGACAGTTAGCAAAGACCTGTTTTAAAGGTGTTAGAAGGTCATGAAAAGAGGTGTCACCAAGTCTCTTTCCATCCTGTTAAACTGAAGCAGATATAGCCCTTAAAAAAAAGGTATCCACATGTCTTTCTTCTGTTACAAATGACAAATATAGGGGGTTTATTTTTCCTTTCATGATAGTTGGTGGATCCCTGCAAAACATTCCTTTATATCTCTGGGCCAACTGTGGATCCAGGACCAGTGTTTTACAGCATGACTACAGCCTCATATTCCATAGTAATTTATTGCAAACTGTATGCAGCTGTTTCAATGCAGTGCATGAAAATCATAGATTATATAGAGTAGAGCCCCCTATTAAACCAGTGCAAAGCACACTAGAGTCTTCATAAAACAAAAGGTATTTACATGTGATAAGGACATACAAGACTGAAAAAGTTGTATGCAGTTTGGTATAAATGGTACTACTAGAGTTCTGGATGAACAGTTGGTCCAGGGGCATAAACTAATGATTTGCATGGCTGCCCACTATCCTGAAATGAGGAGCAGACCCCTTATTTTTGTGATTTGTGAGGGAAATGAGACTTGGATATCTTTTGTTCAGACTCTAATTTGTACTGCTTAGTGGAAAGCATTTGTTTCCTTTTGGCCCATTTCACCATGATCTGTGTGGTTACACATCCTGGCAATTGATATCCTCTTTTTTTTATAAACCAAGAATGCCTTCTAAAAAGTGCTTAACATGCAATAAATGTCTCCTCAAATCTGACTATGAAGAGTCTGAGCTAGAAATATTGATTTAATCCTAAGCAAGAATATAGTCAGATGCCCACAATTTAAATGATATATGCTTCGGGTCCAATTGTTTGGGGTCCAATTGCAGATTCAGGTAAATTCCTCCCCTGCAGACTTCCACTTCCATCTGTTCACAGATGTTAGGATGAAGCCTGGTTTCTGTAACGCTGTTGGCAGAATTGAACAGTTCTAAGAGTAATGGTCCTGTAATCGGGAGCTGTACGGGCTATTGTGAATAGCCTGTACAGCACCCCCTCGGTTCTCCTGAAGCAGAGGAGTTTACAGGGAATCGGATTGCAGGTCAATCCTGTGAAGATGATGACAAGCAGCCCTGAGGTGAGTATGTTTAGTTTATGTCGGGAGAGAGGGAAATGCTCAGCGTCTCCTCTCAAATTGATGAGACACTAAGCATTTGAATTTCCGCAGCTTTAAACTGCAGCTTGACTGGAGAAAAGGCGCAGTGGCGTGACATCATCGAGGAGGGCGGCGCTCGGCACGGAACCCGAAGCATTGCCCACTGCGGCCATGACTGTTTCCTCCAACATGCGTACTAGGTACCTTACCAGCAATAAGAGTCTGGTATAGATATTTTTGCCTGGGCCCCCGACTAAATCTATACCAGAACTTTATCCAGGTATACAGCCTAAGTGGCCAGGAAAGGAAAGAACAGTGAGTGCATGCTCCCACTGGAAACATGGCCCTCAGAAGAAAAAATACAGCATGGGGTTTACCATAAAATTAATACCAGATCCTTAGGGAAGGAACTTGCCTAATGTTGAGGGTGGGTGGCCAGGTATGGCTTGGGAGGGGTGCTTCATGTTCATTCTCCCCCCCACACTTTCCTGGACAGCTAGCTTGCCAGCCTGGATAAGGGCCTGGAAAGAATTTTTGACGGACTATAAAACTTTTTTTTTGCCCGAAGTATTTTGGGCCCAATATTTTTTCTAAACCCAAATGCTTGCATGCTGTTATCATGAAATTTGCATGTGTGTGAGTTTTTCTGCGCATGTACCACCTTTCTCTCACAATGCACAAACATACCGATAGGTTAATTGGTTTCATCCGACTGTGGTCCTAGAATATGAATACCTGTGGTGGGTGCATTTAATTATGAGCTCTGACTGATTCCATTGACTGATACGAATGGATTTATTTAGTATGTAATGTATAAGTTCTAAATAAATGCTGTAAATACATTTTTAAAAATCACCAAACTTGTCATATACTTCATATACTTCTGGGCAAGTCTACCTGATTCTATGCTGTGAACACATTAATTTCATACCCCAGTGTTTTTGGGCTAAGCTGCAGATGTAACAATGCGGATATGGGTGGAATCAGAGGACACACTTCTATGCATTTGTCACATATTTTGCTATCACATAGGGGGTTTTTATTAGCCCCGTATGTGATAGCAAAATCACGAAGGAAAAAAATTAAGACTACTTACCATACACCCCAGGCTATCGGACACGATTCTTGGAACCTCTTGGGAATTCTTAGGGGTTTTTTCACAAAGCTGCCAAAGGCAGCCGAGCGAATAGCCCAGCCGAAGTGAAGTGAGTTGAACACTGTTCGGCTATTCACTTCAGTCTTCTACGGCCCCTGCATGTTCCCTATTCTCATAGGGGCAGTGAGTGAAAAGCCGAATGCCGCGGAGCATTTAAAAAATGTACAAAAATAGGAAAATGAAAAAAATAAATATTTTAATGAAAAGGATTTTTTTTTAAAACACTGCACACCAACCCAACTGCATGTGACGTACTCCCACTGCATTATGAGGCATCTGACAGATGCGGGCATAAGAAAAACAATTGGGGGGAGCTAGCGGTGACAGCTAGCTCTGCCAAACTGTTTCCTATTGGCCGACACCTGCCAGAGTCTTCCAGCAGGGGCCGGCCAATGAATAACAACTGGGTGGAGCCGCCCGTGACGTCACAGCCGGTTCCACCCCATTGTTATTGTTTAATGACAGATCAGTGTCCCCAGGTCATTTGGGGATGCTGATCTGTCATTACAACTGGCAGAGCCAGCCGTGATCTCACGGCTGGCTCCGCCCAGCTCTCATCTGCATGGAGAACGGCCGGCCCTTCGGCAGGCCATTCTCCCCGCTTCAGCTGTCACTTTGGCTCAGTCGAACTAAAGCATTTGCCTTTGGCTCGGCTGAGCCGCTCATTGTGAATAGCCCGTACAGCAGCCCTTTGGTTCGACTGAACCAAAGGGCAGAGGCGGCTGAAGCGAGCCGAAGGATCAGCCAAAGCTATGGCTGGATCCATCGGCTCTTTAGAGAATAACTATTAGAGAATCCCAAATGTATTATTTTTAATATTTATTTATTACAGGCATTTATATAGCACCAATAATTTATGCAAAGTTTTACATACTGTACATTCTTTGGAGTGTGGGGGGAAACTGGAGTACCCAAAGGAAACCCACGCAAGCACAGGGAGAACATGCAAACTCGATGCAGATAGTGGCCAGAATGCAATCTAATGACAGAAGTACTAACCACTAAGCCACTGTGGTGTCCACATTTTGCTAGATGAGGTTCTTGCACTGTACTGGAGCATCTTCTCCCGGGATTTGGGATCCTCAGCTTTCCCAGGTACTCGCCGGAACGTCTGTGACATCATCCTTGCCCAGGCACCATGAGTGGAAGCAGGGTGTATGGTAAGACTATTGTTTTATTTTATTTTATTGTTAATGTCTTTGCTTATTTTAAATGTGTAATACAGTGTTTTTACATTGGGTTGCTGCGCTAAAATATAAGTGGATCTTGGTTACATATATTGCTGGGAGAACTATACATTGTGTTTTTTAATTGAAAATGTAAATTTTAACCTTTGTATTTTAATTTAATTCCCCCTTTTTCAGGTGAGAATTAATGACTAATACTAATACGTCTTTGCTTCTCTCCCAAAACAGATGCAGTACTTAGTCTGATACATTCTTCACTTTAATTTTAACTCCGAATAATTCAGCCAAGCTTATTTTTTTTTCAAGAAGTACAGCACAGAATGAGGTCAAAAAGCATCTACTGATCCAACCAGCAAGAGCAAAAAAAAATGCTTGCATTGTTGTTTTCATTATCTTGCTTCTGTCATTTCTTGAGCTTTGTATCTTGCTGAGAAAGAAAGGAAGAAGAAAAACTGTGAAATTAATCTTTTGTGCATGGCCTGATAAAGGAGAGACATGCTCAGACAAAAGATAGACTGAGAGAAAGTACAGTGATTGATGACTAAAGTAAAGGTGTCGGAGGAGTATTATGTAAATGACGGGAGGTGCAGGCCATTACAGCTAGAATGAGAGAAATAGCTGGTCACTGAGAGACTGTGAGCCAGAGAGGGAAAAAGCATGTGCTACTAATGTCACTGCTGTCCCTAAGCACCAATTCCTTTCTGTCTGCGATCTGCTCAGACAGGCTCACATCATTTTTTTTTATTCTATGTAGTAGAGATAATAAAGCCTACATTTGCATGATGAAAATAAAAAAAGGATTTGTATTGAAATTACCATGTTGCAAAGAAGAATAAATGTAGGGAGCATAGGATTTCTATATTGTATTTGTGATGTTGCTGTCTATTGCAGGCTAGACTTCATTTAAATAAATATTTACACATAAAAAAGTCCCTCAAATTTAAATTTCCGTACTATAAAGTAAATTCTGAATATTACGATTTTAGCTTTTGTGGTCTATGCTTTCATTTAAAGAAAATATGTAATGATGATGATGATCATGATAATAACAATAATAAATAAATAAATAAACAAACATGTAGGTGTGACGCTATCCATCTTTTATGCAACAGAAATATCAGTGACGAGCTGTGCAAGCACCTGAAATTAGCGGGCAAGCATGAACCTACCTGGAGCAACATGACCATTTGTTTGGTGCATATGGTTTATTTTCAGTACAGACTTCATTTAGAAAAAATGTATATCTCCTTTATAATGTTGTTATCCATCCATTATACAGTGAAGCTTGAGTGCATAAGGAATTACAGAAAACAGAATGTAGTCCAACTACCAACATTTTTACCCTTGACATCTATAAGAGATATTTTAGATTATTTTGACTAGTAACATTAGCTTGATTTGACCAGCTATATGAAAGGTCTGGTTTAAAGGGAACCTTCACTTTAAAAAAATAAACATGAAAAAAAAATATATACAGTATATATATTTATCATATATATTGGTGTACAGAATGCCCCCAGAAATGTCACCTCCTGCTGCTGTGATTGGCTGACTGATTTTGACAGATGTCTGCACTAAGATAAAGTAAAATTTTAGGTATCCCTTGAAATAGGAATTTCATTTTTCGTGCCAATAGTGAGAGACTCCCTAACATGCACAGTAGTATTAAACTTTTTTCAATGATATACTGTACATTGCCCAGCAAAGCACTGCTTTACATTTTGCCCAAACAATTACAATCATCATGTTTCTAAACAGCTGCTTCCAAGTCTCTCAGCTTCCCTGAACTTCCTGTCCAGTACTAGATCACAAAGGACAGAGCAGACTCCAGCAACTGTTCATCTACAAGCTTGGAGAAGGGAGGAGAGGGGGCCAGGGTGGAGGGGGGTAGCTTGATTTTCTGTGTTTGTGGAGGCACACACAGCTTACTAGCACAGGCAAGGGTGACTGCATAGCAATCTGCTATGCAGAAGTCAGGACCAGGGCTCAGGGGACAAGATGATTCTGCAGGAAAGTAAAACCATTAAACATAAAGGAGCAGCATCCATTTTGAGTTAATTCATCTGCATTTGAAATCCTTTTGACTTTAATATCACTTTAATAACTTTTAGAGGGATGCAGACACTGCACCTTTCCTCATTATAACATAGAAAGTCCACCAGCTGTTAATAATCCCAGCCCAGGCCCTCCCATTCAGGAATCCATTTGGAAAGGGCATACTGCAATAGACTGTTATTTCTTCAGAACAGAAACAGGTGTTAATTTTCTCAACAAAAGTGGAGTAACTCTTTAAATCAACTCTTTTAGCTAACTCTAAAAATCGCCATTCCCTGCACAGAAGCACTTAATACTCATCTGTGAGAACCTCTGAACTCCTCCGCGGTGAAGGCGGCACAGTGGCTTAGTGGTTAGCACTTCTGCCTTGCAGCACTGGTGTCCCCGGTTTGTATCCCAGTCAGGACACTATCTGCAAGGAGTTTGCATGTTCACCCTGTGCTTTTGTGGGCTTCCTCCCACACTCCAAAGACATGATGGAAAGTTAATTGGTTGCTGGCTAAATTGGCCCTGTATTCATGTGAGAAAGGGACCTTAGATTGTAAGCTCCTGGAGGGCAGGGACTGATGTGAATGTGCAGTATGTACAGCTCTTCGTAAATTGTTGGCGATATATAAATACCAATAAAAAAAGAATAAAATTAAAGTTAATGTTAAATGGTAATGATGGCATCCAGGCACTGCATTCTAAGGTTCTACCCACTGGAAGGACTACCGGATGTTTGTTTGGAGAATATATGCATATGGAAAAGCTAGAGGAGATTAAAGGAAGTGCAAGCCACATACATTCCCTGGAATGTAGAGTAATGGGGAAACTGTTCCACCTGTTATTTGGTGCATTAAACACTTACCTAGCATACTAGTTCGGTAATTACTTAGTTAATTAAGAGTGCCATGGGCCCTTTCCTACAGAGAGATCGTGTAGTCAAAGAGAGATGAGCATCCTACTTCAGGATGACCTCTGATCATAAGGCAGGATCCAATGGGAATTAGCTTTTAATGTTGTAATGTCATTTGTGGGTAAACATCTGTGATGTCAGCAGCCTAATAATCAAATACTGTATAGTGCTTCTTTATTAGGGCAGTGATGTCACACACAGAAGTTGCCCTTTTTGGGAAAGGGATGATACTACTCTGCTAGCCAGAAGCAAACTGATAAATGGGTACATGGATTTATTTGACAGATTTGAGGTTCCTGATCAGTGAGGAAGGATATACTGTATATTGGCACCATATTATGGAGCACATGTGCTGTTGGAAAGTGGGTAGAGTTAGCATATCTATTTTTAAATATTAATCATTTTGCAACAAAACAACTATTAGGATTGTAAGAGTGGATTGGAAAACTTCCCAGATTTAAATATTTGCTCATCTCATGGATGCTTAACATAGGTAGAGAAAAATACACTACACTCAGTGATGATTTACATATTTTCTTCAATAAAATGTTGTAAGTTGCAATAGTGGTGGTCAGTGTTAAGAAAACTCCTATGATGCCATTAAACGAAGAGCATTTCATAGAAATCACAATTTTCAGTTTCCTGGTAAAGCAATAAACAGCACTGAATGCCTATTGTTGTTCAGAGCCAAATAAATATGTAAGAGAGTGTATGAATTTTTCTCTGGTGAGTACAACACATTGTAAATTCTGTTTGTCAATTTATATTGTATAAATCCTAATAAAAATGAAAATGCCTCTGCATTGCAGAATATCATAAAACTTAGACAAAACTATGTCTGTTTTCAAATATTTGGAAATTGTATTTCAAAATAATAGGTAATATTGCCAGGCCAATATTAAAAAATATATATATATTTTGTGAAGTTTGCAAAATTGCATCTTGGCAACATGTTAGGGGTAAATTAGTTCTGATACATACCCAACATGTAATAACATTCTACTTGCTATTCTGAAACTAAACATATGTTAGGAATACATATTTCCTTAACAATATCAACTGTTATAAGGTATGGATAAGACTGTAATTACTCAACTCAGCATTCTTGAATGGGGTGATTGTGATATCACTCACCTCCTTGTTCTTCTACCTCAGAACAATTACATTACAAAGGTAACAAAGCTGGGTTTCAGCCAGAAGTATCTCTTCTAACATATTATTATAGAACTTAAAGGGCTGCTTTAAAAAATAACTCCAGAAATTTACTCTTGCAGTGGGGCTACCCGAACACCACAAGAGTTAAGTGCTCATTTTGTGTGGGGGAGTTAAATAAAGCACATATACTCACCTCATCCTCAGTCCCACGGTGGTAAGTGCTCACCTCTCTCTCTCTCTCCCCACCCCAGCTGTGAAATGTCCCTCAGCATCCTTAGGTCTACTGCAAGTCCTTAGACTGCCAGAGCCTATGGTAGAAGAGGCTATGGCAACTGGAACAGGTGAGTATATCTGCTTCATTTGGCACTCCTAGAGAAAATGAGCACTTAACCCTTGTAGTGCTGGGGTAGCTTTTAAAATCCCCAGAATTCTTCTTTAACCGTTACTAAAAGTTATTTTTATTCATATTCAAAGTGTATTTCCACTTTTGCAGCCAAATTGTGAGAACGCTTATTTTTCATTTGTTACAAGTTACACGTTCCCATTCAGCTAGCATATGCTAGAAAATAATTAAAGCATGTTTCTTGCAGTTTAATTTGGTTTTATTTGGATTAGGGTTTCTTGTCACAATTATTTTCCTCCCCGCCATGCTGCTTTAAGGACTTACCTTAAATGATGCCTCTTGATCTGATCATTTTCTTCCTTCCACTTCTATTCAGCAATCCCTCCAGCGCTGGTGCAGATCACTGTGATGGTGCTCAGAAAAAACTTGAATCAGCCATGTTGCCTGCTACAACAAAACATCTAAAAGATAAAAAAAATATTTTTTTTAAATGTTTTTTTTTTAGGAACACTTAACAAATATATAGAGGGTTTTCAAAAATTTTAGGTAATACATTATACACACAAAATTGCTGCAGAAGGGGGAGGAGTGAGAGGTGAGATAATTAAAGATGCATGTGTCTTAAGTATCAAATGAATGGATCTTCACAACAACAAACAATTTTTAAAATAATTGCTTCAAAGCTTAAAAAAAGGAAACATTTTTTCCTAATATAGTTAACAATAAATAGTGGCTACAGGTAAACAGAAAATGTTCTATTAAAATAACCAATTAAAAGCTTAGAATCATTAAAATACAATCATTTAACCAACACAAATCAAAAGGTTTAAAATGAGCTTTAACCTGAGTTACAATATATTGAGGTCTTCAAGGAGTTAAAAATACAAAAATTCACTATTGAGGGCTCATATTTAGTACCTATATTTTATGTTTATTGCAGGTAGAAGTATGCAACCAGAAATCAGTTAAATGTAATCCATGATACCAAGCTCAACCTTTTGTTGAGTAAATACATCTCACCCATGGGTCCTTTAGATCCATTAAAATAGGCTTTATTACACAGACTGTAGAATAAAGATCAGGCGTCAAGGTGAAAACAATAATCAACGCAACTAACTTCTATCAAAACTTTTATGGTATTCTTAGAAACAGCAGCTTATGAAGACAAATTGGTGATTAGGCCACTTTCAAACACCACTTCAAAAAGCACTAATGCCATACAAATTAAACAATTTTGTTAATCCCATCAAAGCCTCCTTAATTAATAACCAAACAGATTCAGTGTAGCTATCTAGCTAACCCAAGGAAAGGGCAGGGAGAAAATTAAAATGAATAACATTTATGAAACAAAGTATTGATGTAGAGCAGAATAGCAATCATAGAATTATTCAGTAATGGATTAATTAAATAATAACACTTGTGGTCACTGCAATAATTGAAGCATTTGAGAATGCATCATTGTCAGTCCTGCTATAACAACATGCATGGTAAGAAAAGATGCCTCTAAGGACGAGGTCAGATGGGCGCATTTCTTTCTGCATCTCATAATTGAGGTATATTCTATTGAACACTTGTTAATTTTATTATTTTGAACACTTTCCCTAGTGATTTACTAGTACTTACCCTGTCCACTGTTACATTGCATTTCTAAGCATTCTTACTGGTATTTTTATACAGTATCTCTCAACAGTGTAAGAGACATAATGCTGAGATAGTGTTTACAGAATTAAAGGAAAAAACGGTCTATGTGTTACTATGTATTTTTGACAAAGCATGTACATGAGTAACATGGCATTAAAAAGCTAGCGGTGTGACATTGTCCTAATTGTGAAAGGTATATACATCATGCAGAGAGACAACAATTTATGTCCATGTTCACATTTTCTATCTATGACATATTTGCTGTGCATTCTTCACTTCCTTAATTATATTTATTACCTTCCTTTCCCTCTTTTCATGATTCCTCACCTTGCTGTGTCCTTCTGGCCGCATCCATTTTTTCGGATTTTTACTGTTTGTTAGGGATGAGCAAATTGTTCCATCAAGTTTAAAATTTGACACAGATCAAGCTGATTCACAGCCGGTGGAGAGTCGTGAAAAAAACTACTGCCGATCTGTTATTATTTAATCCATCAGTCTTTTTTTATGTGTGGGAGGTGGCATAATTGTGGAAAATATCAGGTAGCTAGAGCAAATTACCAGTAAAAAATAGAACAATACATCAGGAGTATTGCTGAGTACAAAGAATAATACTTCATTGGACAATCTATACCTCGTCTGGCTATGTTAAATTCCCAAAAGTCTTTGAAGCTGAGAAAAAACATCATTACTGAGTTGTCGATGATTGAAAAAATTCTATCTACTCTGAATTTTAGTTTCGATGTAGATGCCTATTGCCCACCATAGAGCGTTACAACCAATAATAACAAAATAGGTGCTCAAAGTGATCAACATGGAAGTTGCAATAAAATAACTTTTCTTGCATCCTGAGTACTGGTGACCTATCTTCATATTCCTAAATTTCAGTTTCAACTATCACAAAATCACAAAATAGCCTCAGATGAAACATTGGTTCTAGAGATAAACAGGCCATAAAAACCTTTCCAGCAGTTTGTGCAAATCAGTCCCCAAAAAATTCAGCCAGTAAGTATCTGCACTGAATTACGTAGCAATATGTTATGTGCAATGTTAAAGTTTGCCTTTTGAATCACCTAAATCAAGCTGGAGGAAGCACTGCCTGTGAAACAAAAAAACCCCACTTTTGTTCCTTTGAAGTGCAGGAGGACTGCAATATTTATTTATTATTGGTATTTATATAGCGCTGACAATTTACACAGTGCACATTCACATCAGTCCCATGCCTCATGGAGATTAGGTCCCTGACTCAAATGCATACATATGAGGGCCAATTTAGACAGGAGCCAATTAACCTTCCTGCATGTCTTTGGAGTGTGGAAGGAAACTGAAGTACCCGGAGGAAACCCACACAAGCACAGGGAGAACATGCAAACTCCTTGTAGGACAGAAGGACTTTTAGATAAGCAATGATCGCACATGCAAATAGTGCAGGAATAAGCTTGAAAACATTCTAGATAAACACATAGACCAAACAGCCTGACAAGTAAACAAGAAAACAAAAAATACTGTTTTTAAACCTATATTTGTAAATGTAAATAAATAAATTTAAATAAAATACGTGCATTTTTAGTCTCTTTTTATGGCAATGCATGTTGTGCTGCAAATGGCCTAAGAAACACACACCAATTACATGTGCATATGTAGTGTAATGTCTTCAGGAAACATCTTAAAATCACAAAAAATGCAAAGAACCTTGCACTGCCAAAAAAGCACAAAACACACACATTTCTTTTCTTTTCATCATACATTTTGCTCTGTAAGTATAGACAAATATGTAAAATAAATGCAATTAAATTTGCTTTTTTTAAAAAAAATATGTGACACACTGCAATTCAAGAAGGAATACTTCAAACATGTTACAGTCTTCAAAACACTTGGCCTAAAAACATAGTGGAATTCAAATGGCCTTCTACTACCAAACAAAAGCTATAAGACAGGATGACAAAATATGCTATTATATCCAATATATCTTGCAGTCTAAGAAAGATAGCAAGCTACATATGTGTCCAAACAAGGGCTGTCCCTTTAAGGAGGCAGCCTGAGGTGGTTTACCCAGCATCTCACTGGGTTACGTAGGCGTCACCCCCTTTCTGGCCATAGCTTACCAGGTTCTAAGAGCGTTTAGCAACCTGTGACTATCTGGTCGGCGTACTGACCAGCTCACTGATGTCACTGATTGCCAGGAGCTGAGCAGGGTGCTCTGACTGGTTTTTCTATCAGGTTACTGCCAAACAGTGGCATGTCATGATCTGGGATCAAACATCAAAAAGTTTTCCCAGCACACTCACAAGCCTGCATTCAAAAAAACTTGTCTCACCGCTAAGGTTAAAAACAGAGGTTTAGATACATGTTTAAAGCTGGTAACAAATTGATGAGTGCGTTTGCCATTTGTTTTGCTTGACTGATTTGGTGCAGTGATGCAATGGGGGGTCTCAGCTGCCTTGTGATGTGCGGGATCCCTTGTGTGTCCCTGTGCCTTAAAGGGAGGTTGGGCTTCCTCCTGACAAACCTTCACCCAATTTGATCTTTTGCCATATGTGCTCCAAGATGGAGACTCTCATAGTTTAGAGTTAGGACCGCACTATTTCGAGGTGCCGTGACACTGCTGTGCGGCTTTCACATTTTCTGCAGAAGACATGTATCTAAACCTCTGTTTTTAACCTTAGCGGTGAGACAAGTTTTTTTGGCTTGTGAGTGTGCTGTTTGTACTGTATTAGGCCACTGTACTGTATGTGCACCTAGCTGTAAAGCTGGCAACACATTGATGAGTGTGTTTGTCATTTGTTTTGCTTGAATGATCTGGGATCAGGCTCGAAGTCCAGTAGCTGAAACAGAAGGCAAATTCATGGTATAACAGCTGGGTTCGGAACACAAGCAAATGGTAGCAGTATAGGAGCAGGCAGAATCATCAGCAATCAAGTCAAAGTCAGAAGCCAAAGGTATCAAATTTGAAGTGGAAGACGATAAGTGTAGTTGGGGAATCAGCAGCTATGGGTCGGTACACGAATAGCAGTTTCAGGATGTTGTATTGCTTTAAGAGCAGGAAGCGAGATTTTGACAGGATAACAATAATCTGGCAAACAGGAAGTGCTCACGCATGGCGTAAACAAGCTTAATGGCTTAAAAGTTCAGGAGTGGAGGAAGGAGTTCAGAGTTTAGCAGAAAACTAGGAGGGTTGTTCACTATTAAGCCGAAGGATTAAATCAAAGTATCAGCTAATCCTTCGGCTCAATTCGACCGCCGGGGCCCTCCAATTTAGCCGAACTAAAGGGTTGCTATATGGGCTATTCACAATAGCCGATACAGCAGCGGAAGGCAGCCGAATGGCTCAACCGAGCCGAACGCATATGCTTCAGCTCGACTGAGCCAAAGTCAAAGCTGAAGCAGGGAGAATGGTGTGCTGAAGCAAAGATACAGCAAAGACTCTGGCTTCAGATGTGGATCCTGACATTACATCAGTGAATTAGGCGAGATGCTAGACAGAGATGGACGTACCGTGCACCACCAGAATACCCAGTCCCCTTGGTAATGTGCCCCAGCACCCCCCATAATGCGCACCCCCATAACGTGCACTTTACCCCCCCGGTAACATGCAACACCAGCACCCTACCCCGCCTCAGGCGGCATAAAGTGTAGAGACACCCCTGATCCAAACTTTCTCTTTTTGAATAAAGTGTGTGAGTGCAATTGGTACATTGAAAACACACAACTGAAGAATAAAGCACTTGTACTTGTCCTTTATATAGGGTATTATACAAAATGGGGGAATAGGGTTTTCTGTTAAGATGACTATTTTTCTACACTTTAGATAGGGGTTTGTAAGCTGAGAGTGAAACTTCTGTGTAAGGGATTGGATGCTCGGTGCACAGTTTTTTAACTAGGAGATTGCAGTATAATAAGCCCTACTGAGCATATCATGCAGGTATTTATTTACCGTGCACTGGAGACACAAAATGTGGGGCCTTTGATGTCTAAAAATTCAGAGCAATTGTAGTTATGACCAACACTGTAGGTTCATTTAAAGCTGAACATTATGAAGATATAAAAAGGCACAAATAAGGACCACTCCCCTGCTAGACAGGGCTGTGCTGTGGAGCCGTGCTGTGTAAATCACAGGGCAGGATGGGCAGAATACAGTATTTACGCTGCTGAACATATTGATGATATAAAATAGCATAGTCAAAAAGTTATTATACTTGGTGGAATGATTGCAATTAAGCTTTCTACTTGTGATTACTAGCTGACGTCCAAATTAAAGTTTTTTATTTTTTTATTTGAGGCTTAGTTTGCCTTTACCTCTTCAACCCTGTGTATAAACTGTCCATCTTCCCTTTTGATTAACCTTTAACATTATTACATAATTTGACACAACTCAAGTAACTCAACCACAGCTATTCTTCACTGCCATTGATTTGAATGTCTAATATAACTATCCCCCCAAACAGACTTTGATTTATAGTCTTACTTAAGCCAATTTACCAATCAGGCATCCTGATGCTAAGTCTTAACTTGTTTCAGTGTGAATTCTTCTATTATGTCATGCATAATTCCATGCTAACATTATACATTTAAGAAAAAAGTACCCATGAGTATATTTTAAAAACAGGTAAATTTTTAACAACATATTTTTACTATATCATTTCTAAGGCAAATCTACATCTTTTTTTTTATTAATTTGTGAATTCTGGTTCAGTGGATATGTCACGCTTGCTTTTGATTTATTCATTACACCAACCTCCCCTTCATTTACCTCACAGGAAAGCTGAGTCTCTGCTGTAATCAGATCAATGTAACTCCTGAACATAAATTATCAACTGTATACCCCTGTTCATACTTGTACTTTACCAGATCATCACAGCAAGTTCAACTTAAAAAGAAATTTGACCTTAACAGAACTTTAAAGAAATGGTCCATAAGGGCTAAAACATGTTCCTTCTCATTATAACCTTCCCAGTTTTGTTATAATTATATGCAACCTTTATGCTTCCCTTGTAACAATATGTAAGATATATGTAAACTCAGTATACTGTGTGTGTGTATATATTATATATAATATACACTATAGTACCAAAAATATTGGGACGCCTGCCTTTACACGCACATGAATTTTAATGGCATCCCAGTCTTAGTCTGCAGGGTTAAATTTTGAGTTGGCCCACTCTTTCCCGCTATAACAGCTTCAACTCTTCTGGGATGGTGTCCATAAGGTTTAGGAGTGTGTCTATGAGAATGTTTGACCATTCTTTCAGAAGCGCATTTGTGAGGTCAGGTACTGATGTTGGACGAGAATGCCTGGCTCGCAGACTCCACTCTAATTCATCCCAAAGGTGTTCTATCGGGTTGAGGTCAGGACTCTCTGCAGGCCAGTCAAGTTCCTCCACCTCAAACTCGCTCATCCATGTCTTTATGGACCTTGCTTTGTGCACTGGTGTGCAATCATGTTGGAACAGGAAGGGGCCATCACCAAACTGTTGACACAAAGCATTAAATTGTCCAAAATGTTTTGGTATGCTTATGCCTTAAGAGTTCCCTTCACTGGAACTAAGAGGCCAAGCCCAACCCCTGAAAAACAACCTCACACCATAATCCCCCCTCCACCAAACTTTATACTTGGCACAATGCAGTTAGGCAAGTACCGTTCTCCTGGCAACCGCCAAACCCAGACACGTCCATTAGATTGCCAGACAGAGAAGCGTGATTTGTCACTCCAGGGAACATGTTTCCACTTCTCTAGAGTACAGTGGTGTCGTGCTTTACACCACTGCATCCGACGCTTTGCATTGCACTTGGTGATATAAGGCTTGGATGCAGCTGCTCAGCCATGGAAACCCATTCCATGAAGCTCTCTCCGTAGAATAAGCCGAAGCAATGCTTCAAGTATGTTGTGATATATACACCATACTAATGAACTTCTATTACTCGCCCTATTTTGGACTGTTAAATACACCATTAAAAGCAGAGGTGTAAAATCTGTCATTTAATCATGCCAAAAATCAAGTACTGTCCTGTGTTCTCTGCACTATGCAGTGTTAACTCCAGCAGTGTTATCAGCCCTCCCCAGTTCACCTCTGTAAACTACAAAACATCAGGAGCTGTTTTGTTGCCCTAACACATATTCTGTCCTAGGGTGACAATGCTGCTCATCCATAGATAGATTAAGTGGGTGTTATCACCATAAGACAGAAAGTGTTTTTTTTCTGCCATAATTATCAGGTGAAAAGAAAAGTATAAAACCTAAAAAAATGTAAACTAGTGCAGAAACAACATCCAAGCTGTTAGCTGTTAAATTTTTGGGGGTTTATATCCACTTTAAGCATCTGTGTGATTGGGTAGTATAAACCAGTCTTCATAAACCTACTCTATCATTAACCAATGCAAATTTGTTTATCCATTTATTCATAGAACTATATTGGACCCCAGCACTCCCTTAATGTTTGATATTGGAAAACAATAAGCCTCATCCTATAGAACAAATATTCATTAATTCATAGCCAAATATATCATGTTCGCTTAAGGTAAAATAACTTGTACATACAGCATAAATCTTTGAGTGTTATTAATAGCATCCTCATATGTTTCAACATATGTTTTAGCTGTAGTGGCCTTTTAAACTGGGACACAACTGCCCGAGTGCTTAGGTCTGATGATGCCACTGATATATGAAAAGCTTTGTTCACCTAATAAATCATTCAGACACCTGTGTGTAGAAATAAAACATACAAAACAGTCTAACAATCAATTCCATAATGCAAAAAATGCAAGCCCTGTAGCATAAGTGCAACTGACATCTCATTTTGAAGACTGTCCATGGAATTTTTAGTACAACTTATAAAGAAAAGATTCTGTTTTTTCTGTAGGATTTTATTCTGTGATGTTAAATATGACATAAAATGTTGCATATAATAATAACAACGTTTTTGCCAACCTTTTTTTAAAGATGCTTTGTAAAAAGAGATATCAAATTTCTTCCCAGAAATCACCTCTTTAAAGAATTGTCTGCAAATCAGCTCTTCCTCCATCTTCACATAAACAATCTTCTTTTGTGTCACCTCATTTGCTAAACTAAGATATTCTCTTGTAAAGTGAAGAGCATATTTGCCTTAGTAAATCAGCCCCATTAAACTAAAAATATATTTACATTGTCCCCAAGTACCTTATCCCCATGTTGAAGTGGAAAAGGGACTCTACCTTACAACCCTGGCCTGGTGGTTGTGGGAATCTGTTGGTGGGGGAGTATTTGGAATTTGGAAGTCACCAGATACTAGTCCCCCCTGACGTAAATGAGTAAGAGGTACATAATACCCCTACTCATTCACAAAAAAGTAAACTGTAAAGAAAGATATGGTGTAAATCCATAGTGAATCACATCATACAGTGATGTAGATCCTTATCAATCATGATGAACAATGCTACCTACCTTCTTCAGGTCTGTGCCTACACCACTCCTAGGTGATCTGAGCACTTCCTTTTAGCTGTAAGAAGAGTTTTTGGAGGGCTCTTTACAAGATCCTGAAGAAGTCAAGCGGCAGTATCATGACATTGGGAAGCAAGGGATAGCCTTAAGATCAGGCTGCAGACCTGGGCTGCACTGGTCTGTCCTACCAGAAAAGGCACTGGGGAGGGTCATGTGATACTGGATTCTGGTTAAGCTAAGAAGAGTATTAGAAGGGTTTTTACATTTGTAAATAGGTGGGGCAAGGTTTAAGAGATTGAGAGGGTATGGATTTTGTTCGGAGATGGGTTTAAATTTTGTACACCAACAGAGTACCTTTGTATTACACTTACAGGGTTATTCACAAAAGGGTGAAGAGTTTGTGGAAGGCAAGAGAAGTGAACAATCTAGCCCAAAATAGCTGACTTAAAAAAATTCCCCAATTCAGCTCACTTTCAAGTTCAGCTACGTTGTCCTAGATTGTTCACTTCCCCTGCCTTCTACAAACTCTTCACCCTTTTGTGAATAACCCTGTAGAATTATTTTTTTCTAATTTTTAACTTAAGGTCCTGTGTTGATGACATCAGAATGACATAATTTTAAGACGTTCCTGAGATCATCCAGAATTCATTGACAGGTGCCTTTGACCTCCTTCTAAACTGTGTTTAACATGTTTCAAGTGGATTTTGCATTCCTTTATGCTTTTATAGGAATGCAAAACCAGAAGCGAAGAAAATACATTGACAGAGGCCCTTACAGTCAAGTAAAGAAAAAAACAGCAACCTAGCAGAATAATCTGTTTACAAGTGCACGTACTGACAGTTCAGCCTAGTAATATAGTGTGTACCTTTATAGGGTAGGAGAACGGTGCCTATGCCTATACACATGAATTTAGCAAGTTGATCTACTTTTGCATATAGTTATAAACGGTAACAACATTTTTAAAGCTATGAAAGAAACTGTCAGGGCATACATACATACACACAAGTATGCAAATTGCTTTGCTATGAATAAACACTGAATGTATGGTGCTCCACAGACCAGACAAATACCTGAGATAAAAAATATTATACATACTGTAAAGCAACACACAACTTTTAATGTATTTTGTACAATTTTAGTTGTATTTCTTAACTGCATATTGTTATTTTGATACATATCCTACCAACTATATTTGTTTATTTAATATTAGATACAAATGTGCAATCAGCACACGGTGTTTTAAATTATAACGCCGATTGATTTACTTCTAAATTGAAGACCTTTTAAAAAAATGTGAAGCCATCATATAATTTTAAATCAGTCTCCACTGTGTGCTTTGCAATTTAAAAAGTACTTCAAATTTTTATAAGCCCTTGAATTTAAAAGTGATCAAGTTTCTGGGCACACTCAGTGCAAAGCAATTTAAAATTATAAGAGCTGTCAAACTTTTATACAAGCACATCATCCCAGAAAAGATTTGAATTTGGGGTGTGCAGACCGAAGAGGTTTTTAAATGATTTAAGAGTTTCAGTTATTTTTATAGTGATCTTGTTCTAATGTTTGCATTTGTGGTTCTTGAAAAATGTGCTTAGATGTGTAACATTTTAATTTAAATATTAATTGCTGAATATATCAGATGTTATCGCATTTTGATAACTTGATATTTTTATCGCAGTTTGAGAAGTTGGACTAAAATAAAAGGCCAAGTAATAGAATAAAATGTAAACTTATATACAGTTGTGTGAAAAAGTGTTGGCCCCTTCCTGATTTTTCATTGTTTTGCACGTTTGTCACACTTTAATGTTTCAGATCATTAAACAAATTTAAATATTAGTCAAAGTAAACACGACATGCAGTTTTTGAAGGAAGGTTTTTATTACTAAGTGAAAACAAAATCCAAAACCACATGGCCCTGTGTGAAAAAATGATTGCCCCTAAACCTAATAACTGGTTGGGCCACCCTTAGCAGCAAGAACTGCAATCAAGTGTTTGCGACAACTTGCAATGAGTCTGTTACAGCGCTGTGCAGGAATTTTGGTCCACTCATCTTTGCAGATTTGTTGTAATTCAGCCACATTGGAAGGTTTTCGAGCGTGAACCGCCTTTTTAAGGTCATGCCACAACATCTCAATAGGATTCAGGTCAAGACTTTGACTAGGCCACTCCAAAGTCTTCATTTTGTTTTTCTTCAGCCATTCAGAGGTGGACTTGCTGGTGTGTTTTGGATTATTGTCCTGCTGCAGAAACCAAGTTCGCTTCAGCTTGAGGTCACAAACAGATGGCCGCACATTATCCTTCAGGATTTTTTGGTAGACAGCAGAATTCATGGTTCCATTTATCACAGCAAGTCTTCCAGGTCCTGAAGCAGCAAAACAGCCCCAGACCATCACACTACCACCACCATATTTTACTGTTGGTATGATGTTCTTTTTCTAAATTGTGGTGTTACTCTTACGCCAGATGTAATGGGACACACACCTTCCAAAAAGTTCAACTTTTGTCTCCTCAGTCCACAGAGTATTTTTTCAAAAGTCTTGGGGATCATCAATATGTTTTCTGGCATAACGGAGACAAGCTTTTATGTTCTTTTTGCTCAGCAGCGGTTTTCGTCTTGGAACTCTGCCATGCAGGCAATTTTTGCCCAGTCTCTTTCTTATGGTTGAGTCATGAACACTGACCTGAACTGAGGCAAGTGATGCCTGCAGTTCTTTGGATGTTGTTGTGGGGTCTTTTGTGACCTCTTGGATGAGTCGTCGCTGCGCTCTTGGGGTAATTTTGGTTGGCCGCCCACTCCTGGTAAGGTTCACCACTGATCATGTTTTTGCCATTTGTGGATAATGGCTCTCACTGTGGTTCGCTGGAGTCCCAAAGCTTTAGATATGGCTTCATAACCTTTTCCAGACTGATAGATCTCAATTACTTTCTTTCTCATTTGTTCCTGGATTTCTTTGGATCTCGGCATGATGTGTAGCTTTTGAGGATCTTTTGGTCTACTTCACTTTGTCAGTCAAGTCTTATTTAAGTGATTTCTTGATTGCGAACAGGTGTGGCAGTAATCAGGCCTGGGTGTGGTTAGATAAATTGAACTCAGGTGTGATACAAACACTTTTTCACACAGGGCCATGTGGGTTTGGATTTTGTTTTCCCTTAATAATAAAAACCTTCCTTAAAAACTGCATGTTGTGTTTACTTGTGTTATCTTTGACTAATATTTAAATTTGTTTGATGATCTGAAACATTAAAGTGTGACAAATGTGCAAAACAATGATAAATCAGGAAGGGGGCCAACACTTTTTCACACAACTGTATCTTAAGAATCCATTTAACCCAAAATAACTTTTACTATTATATCAAAGAGCCACTAATAACATTCAAAAAAAATATTAAAGTGCCATCATCTCGCTACAGAATTTAAAACAATTAAAATCTTTGTAATATTTTTTTTTCTTACTTTCAAAATATTTTATTAAACAAGAGTAAAGAAACCTAAGAAATGGTTACATAAACAATAAACACAGACAAATAGAAAAAATAACAGTCAAGTACCACGTCAGAGTAACCATATTAAAGCAAGAGATGTGCAAAAAGTAACTCAGTCTTATATTCAATCTTATCGAGCAAAACACAATTAAAGTGACATTAAAGTCAAATTGTTTCCCTCCTCCTAATGTTAATGAAAGCACTTACATTAAATTATGTTTCTTAATCTTTCTTGTTGTTTTCATCTGTACCTCCAGTGCTGCTGTCGGTCTCCAATCCAGTGCTGACTCCACTGTCCTTGCTGGCACTTCCTGTCTCACGGTGTCTGCATGTGGGTGCACGCGTCCATAGACTTACCTTGTGTCTCTCCTTGCGTCCCGACTGAAAATATGAACTGCGCATGCGCCCATCCCAAGATGCTTTCCGGCCGCCCGAGGATCTTCACATTTTCGGACGGGAGCGTGCAGGTAAGACACAGGGGAGTATTAACCTCTGTTAAAGCGTTTTGTTTTTTTTTACACTTTTTGCATAGATCCACTGCTTGCTAGCAGTAGAAAGTAAGCACAAAGGGGGCGCCTTTCCTGGTGCAGATCAATTTTATTTAAATAATGGTAAAAACAGAAAGGTACTCACAAAAGCATTTCCGGGGCACGCCCCCTTCATCAGAACATTCTGATGAAGGGGGCGTGCCCCAGAAATGCGTTAACGTCACTAGCACACAGGAATCGCCCAGTGGATGTCTAACTGCTTGTCAGCTTTTATTCCATGGCTGTGTGAGACTCATGTTTGTGAGTACCTTTCTGTTTTTACCATATGATTATTGAAATAAAATTGATCTGCACCAGGAAAGGCGCCCCCTTTGTGCTTACTTTCTAGATTCACAGCTTTCCCGGGTTCTTTGGGGCAGCATCCTGCAGTATGCCCAAGAGGATTTCCCATTGAGGAGTGATAGTTTTTGGCGCTTTATTGCTTTTACTTTTGGAGAAAGAGCAAAATATAAGTTCAAGTGAAAGAAGAAGAAAGGGAGCAGAAAAGGGGGATAGGAGCAAAGAAGGGGAAAGGGAAAAAAAAAAAAAAACATAGAGAAGAATTGTGTCCAAGTACCTAATTATCAGCACAGTCTGCTATATCCAAAGGAACACAAGTGGAGGACCTTGCAGTCCATCTATCTCATATTTTATGAAATTTCTTGTCACAAGCACAATGTTTATACATCAAACGTTTAAGAGGCAGTACAACATTTAGCATCTGCTTCCATCGAGCAATGGTGGCGGGCAGTACCTGATTCCATAATCTAGCTATCAGTTTCCTGGCCACATAGAGAGTTTCCTGAATAAATATATTAGTATATGTATCAATGTTAGCAGTGTCATAAACACCCAAGAGATACATCTTAGGATCCAGGGTCACAGGAGAACCCATCTCATTGTGTAGAAACTGAACAATTTATTTGCAGTAAACTAACACCACAGGGCACGACCAGAGCATATGGTAAAAGGATAATTTCACATTTAGGACAAAGAGGATTATAAGTAGGTTACATTTTAGAAAGTCTGATAGGGGTAAGATACATGCAATGAAGAATATATAAATGTGTAAGTTTGTCAGAGTAGCGCAAATAGATCAGCTTATAACTCAGCAGTGCTTTTTCCCAGTCCTCCTCAGTTAAGTTACCCACATCTGATTCTTAAGCAAAGAGAGGACACCAATTTAGTGGAGCTAAGGGCAGTAAGGACAACTAAAAGGGGATTATAGAAAAGTGTAGATGGAAGTAAAGCCAGATGGGCTTGAGCAGCGTGATGTAATTGCAAACGAAACAACATATGATTGGGGAAATGAAACTCCATTTGTAGGCTAGAGAAGGAACATATTGACCCATCTCTAATAGAGTGGCCCAGGCATGTTACACCTCTGGCAATCCACGCCCCCTCGGATCAGGTATAGTGTTAAATTCCAGAAGCAGAGCGTTATTCCAAAAAGGCGTGTGCTTGTTAAATTGGGGGAGTTTCATATGACTAAACGGAACATCCCACAGTCTGAGACTCTGCGATAAGAGGCAATCATGGCTATGAGAAATCAAGTATAGGGGCTCCAGTAGTTTATTACCAGCAGGTATAGGTAGTGGATGGCAATTTTTTCTTTATTTTTAATAGCCCGTTAAAGACATTAAAATAAATTATTAGATGAGACTGATGACCTTGTCCTTCGATGTCATAACTTGGGAAGGACAGAATGATTTCAGTGAAATTTTTTAGCAAAACATTTTTCACCAAAATTAGTCTCTAATCTCTCCATGTTGTACACTTAAGACAAAACAAGAGAGAGAAAGAGAGAGAGACAGAGAGAGAAAGAGAGAGAGAGAGAAAGAGAGCGAGAGAGAGTGAGAGAAAGAGAGCGAGAGAGAGAGAGAAAGAGAGCGAGAGAGAGAAAGAGAGAGAGATGCGTTATTCCAAAAAGGCGTGTGCTTGTTAAATTGGGGGAGTTTCATATGACTAAACGGAACATCCCACAGTCTGAGACTCTGCGATAAGAGGCAATCATGGCTATGAGAAATCAAGTATAGGGGCTCCAGTAGTTTATTACCAGCAGGTATAGGTAGTGGATGGCAATTTTTTCTTTATTTTTAATAGCCCGTTAAAGACATTAAAATAAATTATTAGATGAGACTGATGACCTTGTCCTTCGATGTCATAACTTGGGAAGGACAGAATGATTTCAGTGAAATTTTTTAGCAAAACATTTTTCACCAAAATTAGTCTCTAATCTCTCCATGTTGTACACTTAAGACAAAACAAGAGAGAGAAAGAGAGAGAGACAGAGAGAGAAAGAGAGAGAGAGAGAAAGAGAGCGAGAGAGAGTGAGAGAAAGAGAGCGAGAGAGAGAGAGAAAGAGAGCGAGAGAGAGAAAGAGAGCGAGAGAGAGAGAGAGAGAATCGAAGCTAACCACACAGGATCTGATGTGTGGGGTGTTTATTAATGGGGTTTTGGCACACAATAGGGCAGAAGGAATTAGAATGGAAGGGACAAATACAAAAAGCAAGATCCATCAATTTACAAAATAGGAATTCAGAGGCTCCACCCCATAATTTGACATTGGCAACCATTGCACTGCATGCCAAGAAAGCACAAGTACTTGCAATCCCAGTGCCAGATTGCATCGCACAACCAATACAAAACCACACTTCCCTGCAGTTCCAGTGTCCAGATAGTAGCACACAGCCAATATGGATCTACAGGTCCAGGCATCCTTGATTACAGCATACACATGTACAGAACTATATGTCCTAGCAGTGCCTCTTAGATTTCATTTTAGTCTCCTTCTAGTGACACCCTGCATCCAAGGGTTCCTCTGTGCCCAACTCAGAGTATTATTATTATTTTCTCTAAATACACATTTGTTATATTGCATTTCAGGTTCAGCAAACAGAGACCTGAACCCAAACTGCAGCTTTTGAGGTATCTGGCTATATCCTGTTACAGGATATGTGCAATCCTCTGCTCCTTACTGAGTCTCCAGACCCCCTGTGTAGGCACTGGAATTAATTGATCAGCCATGGACATCAGTTGACTAATTAACACACTGCCTTTTGATTCGTTTTCATGTAACATACTGTATGTTAAATAGGGTCTGCTGATATTATTTAAAAATATAATATTACTGATCTATGTCACATTAAAATAAAATCAGCAGCCTCTATTTAACCTATGTTACAGTTGCCCCCAAGCTACTCGTGGCATGCCAAAATTTAGGGGACAACTACAATGCATGTGGTATGCCGTGTTGAATTAAAGAGTTTAAGAGGATGGCTTAATATCGGGATAATAGCACCATGATAGTGACAGGTCTGCAGTGATTCAGCTATAGTGATATGATCCTCTAAACAAACAGCACTAATTTGATGACCCATTGGCAAAAATTGTATATAATATAAACAATATAATTGTTACATAGGGTAGTTGTGACAATACCTCGGGAAAAGACAGTCAATCACAGCAATATATGGCAAAGAACAGACAATCATTACAATATGCAGGCAACACAACGGCAATCATTAAAATATGTGGGAAACAAACAAGTATTAGTAACAATAAGAGTGCAGTTAACAGAAAATCAATAAATTACAATCCTTACAGTACACTGAAAAACTTGAATGCTTTTTTGCAAAAATTTTATGAACTGCTTTGCACTGTGTTATAACAATGCAAGGCATTGCCTCCCACCAGCACCAGCACAGAAAACAACAACGGACACCAGCCCACATGCTAAAATGGATACTTTTAGCATGCAGACTGGTGTGGAAAAGCAAGTGTTATTGAATTTTAAGGATCATATAAGATTTCAACTAGTTAGTCGATCAGTTATAGATTTGCATAGTTTTGATGGATCTGTGCAAATATTAGGTGAACAGAAGAGTGGCATATATTGTTGTTGTGAATTTTAAGAATACTCACAAATATAAATAAGCACATAAGGTAATGCTTAGTGGTCATTTCTAAAGCAACGTTGCAGGATTATACAATGAAAATATACAGTAGGTTGTGAAATATTTGGTGCCAAATGGCCCAAATGGCCATATACTTGTGGTAAAAATTAGTTAAAGTTGATGACTGATTATATGTTAGCAGTGCGTTAAGAGTTAATTAAATCTAAAACTATTAGTTGTGTATTGCAAGATAGAGCAAGATAGAATTGCTTACGTACTTCTGTGGAAAACATCCTGCATGATTAATTTGCAAAGAGCATTGTACAAGGGGAGTTTTATCATTATGATATATCATAAGTTACGGCCATATAGTTCCATGGACAGCTTATGGTCAGTTGCCATTTTGAACATGCCTGGGCGGGTAGGACTCTTAGGACTCTCTTGGATATGTCTGGGCGCCTGGCCAGCATCCAGTTTATGCAACAAGAGCCATCCCATACCTAGTAAACCAGGCCGACATTGCAGCAAGGTATAAAAGATGGGGGGGTCTTCCTTCAGTCAAGTTGGAGCCTCACCTGTGAGTGGACGCACTGCACAGGACCCATTTATTCCTGATTGACACTCCAGCCTGGCTGTAACAGGGCTCCCTAGTTGAAGTGTTGGCACGGATGTTGTTTGCAACTCTTTTGGTGATGTATTGTTTTCTACCTAATCTATTGTCTTAGTCATATGCAGTATTGTTTCATTAACCATATTGCCTTATTAACCATATGTAGTACTGTTTAATCGATTGTGTGCAAATAAAAATAATTATCAATCATAGATAAATACATTTAATAATTTGTTTTCTTTGAGTTTCATGTCCTATTGGTTAGGCAATACACTACTGTATAGTGCTTTATAGAAATCCATAAACCTTAGATGATGTAAACTGTGTTATATAAAGTGTTCTACTGTCATTCTGTTTCATTGACCCTAAGACTAGAACAATGATAATCTATACAATGGGAATGATATATGAAAATTGGTGCAAAGAACCTTGAGCAGACTTTGAACTGCATATTACATGCCAGTAATGTTTATTTTCTGATTTTCTATCTTAATAAACAGAACTGCCTATCCCTCAAGGTCTGAAACACCACACCCCTATTATATATAACAATGATAATACACTTAAATGGAATTTCCAAGGTGTTCTAAACATATACAGTATATACAATATACAGACAACGGTGCAAAGATGACAGAGGTTCAAGCATTCCCCTACTTTACTTAAAAACAAAACTATTTTACTTCTGCCTATGTTCCTCTTCCAGTTCTGAAGTCAAATTTTTTAACCAGACAGGAAGTGAAGAAATCTCTCCAATGAAGCCTCCAACAACAGTAAAACATGTCAGGCATTCTAGTCCTTCCCTACTCTGTCTAAAACAGCAACAAAATGGCTATAGGTACACTTTATTTGATGCATTAGTGTTAGTTTAATCTAATAATCAGAACATTACTAAAATTAACTAAAACAATAATGATATTATAAGCGATGCCGTGTGATAGGTTAAAGATGTGGATATAAAAAAAACTCACATGCAATGCAGCTTTGATTTAATTAACTACTAAGTGAAAATATTTTACAGAATAATTCAGTTAGAGAGTTTGTTATTTTTAAAGAATCATTGTGGATCTGTGCTGATCATAGACTTCAAAAAAATGAGAGGCTCACAATTAGTATGTTGTACTACTAAGCAGAAAGTGCTGCCTACACTAAATAAATACATTTTGCTAAGTTCAATGTCTATCTCCAATGTTTATATACCATGGCCTTAAAATGTAGACCCCCTTTCTGTTAAAAAATACAAACTTACTGTAGGTTGTGTTGAGGTCCTCATGTGCCCACTGGTCATACAAACGTAGATTTTGTAATCAGAGTTTGGTTATTATGTATGCTTTGCATTATATATTGTTGAAAATGTCGAAATTACTTCAGCTGTTTGGACATTCTCTCTCTTCATTTTGACTGATGTTTAACTAAACTTTATATATGTGTACTTGTTCCTGTTGTCAATTTAATGGGCTTCCTGAAGGTAATTCTTGTTCCAGCCACATTGCCTGGTCCTGTGAGCAAGATGTTCCTGGAAGCCACTAGAGTGGGCTGTTTGGCAGCAGGAGCTCAGCTTCGCATTGAGCTGAATTAGCAAATTGCCTCTTCCAGGGGAAAGTTTTTCAGATCACAGCAGGGTGGACTCTGAGCCAGGAAGTTGGAGGCTGCATTGCTGGAAATGGAACCTCTGTTCAGTAAAAGTAACCCATCACATACTTTAAGATCCTTGATTACTGATGAAGATGTAAAGAGGTTGAACAAGTACTTACGCAGCACTGTTTCTATTAAATCCTTAAGCCAGATGCACACAGTTACAGTGCATTACTGGACATGTGTTAGCATGCAATAAGATGCACGCTTAAGACAGTCAAGTGATTTTGAATGGGTGGTCAATGAACCGCAATCCAGGTTAAACCATACCTGTGCTTTGTTTTTGCCCCACATAGAGTGTTTACATCTGTACGTTGCAGTGAACCAAATACCCAAGTGCAATATGGTGGACTGTCTATGTGCATTGGGTGCATTTAAAATTTATGGCAGTGCAGAGTAATACAAATAGGCCAATATGTTTGTAACAGGGTGTAAGGCCCATAGTTCTCTCTCTTTTCACTAGATGTCCCCCATCGCCCCCTATGTCCTTTGCCTTGGACTCTGGATGCCATCTTGGAGATCTACGGTGCCTATTTCACTTACATACATACATATAAATAGGGCTGATTTAGAACAGGAGCCAGTTAACCTTCCAGCATTTCTTTGGAGTGTGGGACGATACCAGAGTACCCGGAGGAAACGCATGCAAGCACAGGAAGAACATGTAAACTCCTTGCAGATGATGTCCTAACCCTGATTTGAACCAGGGACCCCCAGTGCTGCAACACATAGCTTTGAATCCATATCTAAATCTCGACAGGAACAGCTAAAAAATATATTTTAACTCTCTGGCTTAACAGTTTTACTAATTTTGATATTATCAGCCCTCCTAGTTCTGAAGCAGAAATACACTTAATTAGTTATTTATTAAGACAGACAGCTACATTAGTAACAATAGAGAAGTTTCTGTTAAGAGCTGGGTTTTGCAACTTTATCAAAGTATGCAATCTTTTATGAAAACCAATGTACAAATTACACCCTGCCATGGCTTTTCCCTGGAGGAGAAGATATTTGCTATCAGACATCCATAATTATATTTAAAGCTTTTTAAGACAATCCATTTTGTCTCTAAAAATGTTTTTAAAAAAACTAACTTGGCTTATTTTATGTACGATGTTGCTAACATGCTACACACTAGCTCAATTAATTTACTTCAGGCAACACATAAGTCCTCAGAAGGGTGATTTAGCTGCGACTCATCGCTGATAAATGCTGCATCTGGAAACAGCAAAACTCTGTTGCCACATTCAGACTGAATGATTAGCTGTATCCAGTTTGCATGTAGCCAGAGAATGTCAGCACTGGATCCAAACTGTCTTTTCTCAGGACTGATCAAAAACTCCAACTGCGTGTAACTGCTCATACACTTGGTTACATGCAAAAAGTTCAATTCTATAAATCGTGGGTTGTCTACCTTTGGGCTCCTAGTTATCACCTCTCCCCCTATGGTGAGTACATTTAGAAAAAAGATAGAAAATAATAGGGTTTTTGGAGGGGTGTGATTGACCATCCAAGAGAGATATTAATAGAAATATATATCAAATTTTATTTTGTATTAAATATAAAATTAACTTAAAAATCAAAAATCAATGCATTTAGTCAAAACCCTGCATGGAATTTGTTTGAACAATTTTTTTTTTAAACAAATTCCATGCAGGGTTTTGACTAAATGCATTGATTTTTTATTTTTAAGTTAATTTTATATTTAATA
>NW_017306279.1:4269183-4318821 GCF_000935625.1 Nanorana parkeri | reverse complement strand
TAAGTTAATTTTATATTTAATATAAAATAAAATTTGATATATATTTCTATTAATATCTCTCTTGGATGGTCAATCACACCCCTCCAAAAACCCTATTATTTTCTATCTTTTTTCTACATGCAAAAAGTGACAACAGCCATTGATTTGAATAGGGTATGAATCTGGCCACCGTGTCTGCTGGTCTCTGGCTGATCACACATATTGCGCATGGGTTCAAAGTCTCTCTGCCAGTAAAAATTTGTGAATCTTTTTGGCGAAGACGCTAATCAGCCATCTGAATAAGGCTTAACCCTCTAAACGTTTCAAGCTACCCCTGTCACTAGTCAGTTTCTCAGAGCAAATTGGTGGCCAAGTGTCATGCTGGGAGCTCCCAGGCTGTATTACCTTCTGTTCCTGTTAACTGATAATAACAAATACTCATAAAACCTGTAAAGGTGTTGTCAGAAAGCAACTTAAAATGGTACTAATGGTACTAAAGCCCTGCTGTGAAAAACTGCAGGGAGCTGGCTTTTTTTTTTTGGAAAAGAGATGTGAAATTTATTTTTTCAAAAACATTTCCCCCATGCTTGTTTTCCAATGTATATTCCATAGCACATGCTCAGTGCAGTATATATCCTGTCCTAGTCTCAGCATTCTTAGATTAGGGTGCTGGGGTGATGTAACTGCTTTGCACATGCATAGGAATTACATTTTCAGTGGCCATCAGTGGCCACTGACAATGTAATTGTGGGGCAATTACATTGTGGGACCCAGAAGACGCTCTGGGGAAAAATGGCATTAGATGGAGGAGCAGCCAGAGTCTAGACCTGTCACTGCTAGAGGGGGGGAGCACTGAGTGATAATTTTCCCATAATGTGCACATACTGTATACTGTGCAGCATTGTGACGATCTTACTTTTGCATTGATGTTTTATTTAATATTCTAATACAGCAGTAGGAGCAATACTAACATGCTTGGCTTTGTAATGGCTGCAGAATTAGAGAGGATTGGAAACTTCAATAGGGGGTCATGACAGTGGGGACTGATGTGAATGTGCAACTATGTAAAGTGTTGCATAAATTGACGGCACTATATCAATACCTGTAATAATAATAAATAAATGTTAGGTCAGAGGCATGTTCCAATTTTCAGATTGCAAATGAAATATCAGATTTGGGTGGACTACTTTTAATTTACTTTCAGAACTAGTCTATAGGCAAAAAAATCAACTTGTCCTAGTGATTACAGATGTAGAAAAAAGTGTTCCCTTCCAAAGCAGTCATAAGAAATATTAAAAATATCTAAATGTTCTGGGTTCCCATGGGCTGGCTTCTAAAGTAGATAGTGATAAAAGGGTTAACTCTACTGACCCACACTTATCTCCGTGCTGGATACTATAGTGCAACTGCTTTGCTACAGGGGGAAGGGGGGAGGTTAGTTCATAAAGAGTACATTTTCTTGCTTCTGTAGTCTAAATGAGCATTTTCTATCTGGGTGATAGATCTAATAATGATTAAATTGAAATTAGTTCTAATTTAGAACGTGCAGAAGCCCAACACGAGTGTCTAGGGATTAGAGGGATGTCATTTCAGTTTACATCACAGGGAGCATTATGGTTAGGTGCTCTCCAGCATATAAACAAACCCTTCCTAATAGTCAACAAATCAAATGAACTTGAACAAGGCACAATGGGGTTTATTTAATAACTGTTAAAATGTGCCGAAATGCTGAACAACACATGTGCACACTTCACCATCTTATTAAATAATCAAAAGGTCTTCTTATTCACAAGAATATTGCAGAAACACATTTGTGAATCCTAGCAGCAGTTCCATCTGTAGTTTATACATAATTTAGTGAATATTATTTAGTATGTTTGTGTGCATATTCATGGCCATGCTAGCCATTATACATCCGAGCAGAGTCATAAGCAAAGCATTACCCACTGAAATTCAGTGGAAGTAAAACAGCTGGGAACTGGAAGTGATGGAGTTTTACAATTTCAATAAAGATGGCCATTGAAACACATCAGTGGAGTTGATTTAATGCATATCTAAACCCAAGAACAAAAATGTATGTTGCAGCTTACCAGCCCTTAGGTGTGGCATTAGTTTACTTTTTCCAGGCTTTTTTTCACCTAGTGATCCCGCCAGAAACATACTGTACTTCCTGTCCAGTACACTCACTCACTCACTCACTCACTCACTCACTCACTCACTCACTCACTCACTCACTCACTCACACACACTCACTCACTCGCCATTCTGTATCTATGGAGGAGAAGAGCTGTCACCCTAGCAAAGGACCACAGAACACTGCCCCCCACCTATTTCTCACAACATGGGGGTGATATTTTGTAATCAACCGAGATAACTGGGAACAATGGTAACTAACACAAGTGGAGCAAAGACAGAGAGCACAGGAAGTTATCAGAGATTTCTGGCAGGATGAAAAAGTATTTTTGATCAATGTTATGAGGCACAAGCAAGAGCAAAAATACATTTTCAGTAAAGTAAGATAGGGCTAGAACTATTGTCCCCCATGTTTCCGAGTCCCAGTGATGACAATACCCCTCATTCTTATGTGGGTGTCAAAGGGACAGGCAGTGATGGAAAACCCCCTCCACATAGTAACAGCCACAAATAAAAACCTTACAAAATGTTTAAAGGTGAATTCCAATCAGAAATTGTAGTAGCAATTGCAGTGGGGCTACCCCCGCATTGCAAGGGTTAACTATTTGTTTTTGCCCAGGGTAAAAAAAAAATGATATTCAACCTATTCTCTGAGCCAGCAGTGCTACCTCCAGCCTGTCTCCACCCCTGCTGCATGTCTTTAGGCGTCCTCATGTCTTATACATTGTATTGGATGTGATGACTCGAGGATTCTGTGATAGACTAACCCGTCCGCGGTCCAACGATGCTGTGCGGGGACGCGCACGTCCGGGTCATCACCAGGCTCCTCCCCTTCGCGCATGGCAGACTCACTCCGTTGCGGCCCAGCGGGCTCCTCCCATCCGCGCTCAGCGAGGGGACATTTAAGGGAGCTTGATCATATGTTCGGCATCCGACTGTTTTGACCGACGCACACCGAACATAGCTCCTGAGAGCAGTCCTGGTCTGTGAACAGCAGCTAACGGACACTGGACTCCTCTACCAGACTCCCCTTACCATTGAAGGAGAACTTCTAAACCGCAAGTAGCACTACTGAAAGGCTGCTGTATACAACTAAGCAGCTGTGTGCTAAACCAAACCATAATCTGCTAATTACCTTGCATACCTGCATTACTATCCTATTGTGTTGGGACTGTGCTGAACCATAACCTGCTAATTACCTTGCATACCTGCATTGCTACCCTCATGTGTTTGGGACTGTGCTAAACCATAACCTGCTAATTACCTTGCATGCCTGCATTACTATCCTCATGTGTTTGGGACTGTGCTGAACCATAATCTGCTAATTACCTTGCATACCTGCATTACTATCCTATTGTGTTGGGACTGTGCTAAACCATAACATGCTAATTACCTTGCATACCTGCATTAGTATCCTATTGTGTTGGGACTGTGCTAAACCATAACCTACTAATTACTTGCATGCCTGCATTACTCTCCAAACGAGGTTAGGACTAAAACGGAACCAGATTGTTCTATTGCCCTAACTGACCTAAGCTAGGGATAGGAGTTGTTAACCCCTTCCACCCCCTTGAGGGAGGTGTAAGGAATTCTGGGAGTGTGAGAGTAGTCAGACCTGGGGCAGCCTAGACGATATCACAGACAGCCTCCCTACTGCAGGGTTACAAACATACCACATACGTTAACCTCCTTTGACAGGAAATTATGTGATTGATTCCACACCTCCTTTGCACAGTATTAGGAGAGTGAAGATCAGGAATCATATACTGAGCCCTGTCATTTAGCCTTACTCCGCAGTTGAGGATCCAACACTCATCACCAGGCGTATTACAGATTCCAAGACTGCTGCAGTGGAGGGGAAGAGATGCTCCAGGATCAGGTGAGTATAATTTTTTTTACCCTAGGCAAAAATGAGCAGTTAACTCTTGCAGTGTGGGGGTAGCCCAACTGCAAAAGTTATTAACATTTCTGCCTGGAGTACTTGTTTAACTCTTGCTCACTCTATTTAAAATGTTTAAAAAAAACACTGATTGGCAAGATTTAGACTTTAGTCCCCATGAACATGATGGGTATTAAAAGGAAACACAGTTTTACTCTTCCAAGTAAATGGTATCTAGTTTTTTAAGGACTCATCCTCATTATTGCAGAAGGCTCAGTTCCCACCGCCGCAACACGGTTTGGCTGTGTAGACATTTGGCTGTAATAATAATAACCAAACGCCATTTTGTGGAGGAAGTTGGTATTTATAGGCACATGTGCTTCTGTGATGTCACAGGAGGAGGAGGAGGCATTGGCTTCACTATTATGCACTGTGTCTGCAACAGCATACACAGTGTGTGCACATTTCACTAACAATATACTGTTGCCAGCAGCAGGGGGGCCAGAGGCATTACAGGATCTACTGAGCTCTGCAGCATCCACATTAGCTGAGCTCAGAACAGGAAGATCCCTGCTATTATCCCTGCTCAATGCCCAACGTCGTGGGACCCGAAGCAGGGAGGCTCATGGACGTGATATGCTGGCGGTGCCCGCGGCCCCCAGCAGGTAAGTCCTTACAAGAAGCCACCACTCCACACTCGCTCATATCACGTTTGGTTTACTAGTTTGTAATTATATTGTAGTCCATTATGGGAGTGAGCTTGGAGCAGTGGCTACTTTGCAACACACAAAGGGTCCATAGGGAACAAAAGTAGCCACCCGCCAGAAGGAAGGACAGTGTCAGCTTGAATTCAGAGATTATTTGAGGATCTACATCTGAGTGATGTGCAAATAAGCTACATTTTTGTTCATAGTTAAGGTACTTGAATACATTTTTAAGATTTAACTCCTGAGTTTAGTGTCACTTTAAGTTTGTACAAATCGTCCAGTTTAGTTTCACTTTAAAGTACAGATGTAACTAAAACTTTATAGGTATGTTATAGGTTACTGTTATGGAAACAAGGAACTAAACTGAAACTCAAAATGTAGGTTGAAAATGTAAAAGGAGTTTATTGAAAACAACAATAAACATGAATGGCAAAAAACAATGGTCCAAGAATGTCCAAGACAATGTCAGTGCCAAGCCAGAGGTCAGATGCTAAAATGAGTAGTCAGCGAAACCAAATCAGGGAGCATGAAGAGCAGGGTGAACGGAAACAAAGCCAGAGTCAGAAATGAGGAGATCAGTCAGCCAGAGCCAGGGTCATACATGGAAATCAGGAACAACAGCAGCACACTTGGTTGATCAGAACAAACACAAGGGCAGAGACCGAATGGACAAGGTGAAAGTTAAAGTGTGACCTGGTGCTTGCATCATCACTCTGAGACAGGAATTTGCCAGGAGTGTGCCAGTCCAGCAGAATGATCATGTTTGCGGGTTTGGACATAAGAGGGCACCAAAGAGCGACAGCAGTGTCAGAAACACTGCAAGCCATGCACAAGTGACTGGACAAGGAAGGGTAAGACAGTTCCTCCTCCCACCATTGGGTAATATACCAAAAGAGAGGTCTCAGATACAGCAAAGTCTCCCTCCTCCCTATTGTGCTGCATATAGAACAGGTATACTATGGAAGTGCCCAAGTCACCTCTTTCATTCATCTCTATGGAGTGTGTTTTTACAACTTACACACTGGAACCCAGAACCCAGGAGGAAATATAAAGGAAAACACTGCCCTGTGCAGGAGAAAGCCTAGCAATGTAAAGTGAGACTGCATCTAAGGCCTGTCTTTGGGTATTCTAAGTGGTATGACTGAGTGGTAAACTGATGGGTTTTTTAAGATATATATATATTTATAAATATATATATATATATTTTTTTTTTCTAGTCATGCAAAATTTACATTTAGCTGTTTTACTTAACTAAATATCCTGGAGTTCTCCTTTAATTTGTTGTCATGATACAGGTACTGATACCTGGTATTTAGCATTCACACATTGATCACAATTTATGTAAGAAGGAGCTGCTTTTTGCAGAGCTCTCAGTTAGGATCAATGTCTAAATAAACATTCCTGGAAATATTTTATGTCTAAGTGCAAACTCTCACAAATATAATTTACTGCAAATAATGTATGTTACAAAGCATTTACCCTTAGAATAATAATATGGAGGGAAAAAAAACAAATACATGTTCTCGGCATATTGTTATATCATCTATATAAAAGCCTGTTTCTTATGTGAATAAAACTAATTGTTATGGTCCATCCTTCAAGTTTAAAACTGAACAGTATGGCACAACTAGAGCCAAAGCCAATTACACATTTATTTTTGTAAGTAATTATAGCAATGATTTTTTAATTAAACTTGGCCTTCTCCTTTGAGTATCTAGAGGAATCGGTATTATAATCAAGAAAAATACAAGGTTCACAAAATAGGCATATTCACATAACAAAGCTACAACTAAATTTAGGCCCCGTTCACATATAGCGAATTGTCGCGCGATTTCCGCCGCGATATCGCGCATTTTTGCCGCGCGATATCGCGAGAAGTCGCCGGCCAATGTTATTCAATGGAGCTGTCTTAACTCCATGTCGCGCGTCGCTCGTCGCGGTCGCAAGTCGCTTCTACCGGACCCTTTTTTCTGCGGATTTTGCGCGATTTTGCTTTTTTTCTATGTAGCCCGACGGGGAAGGTCGCGCTACCGTCGCTGGATCGTCGCTGGAACGTCGCCCCGAAAGTCGCGCTATCCCGGCCGTGCGGATCCGCTGCAAAAGGTATGTCGCTAGGTGTGAATGGGGTCTTAATGTTTGAATTGTACTAAATAGATAATAGACAACTCTGTGGTTAAAAGCCTGTACATTGAGCCTTGCCCTGGATTTCTCTGGTTTGACATGAACAGTTTGAGTACAGTGTGCATGAATGGTATAATGAAAAGTAAAAATAAAAATATGTAAAAAGACAAAAACATGAAAAATTAGCAGCAAAAACACATACAAAAAATGCTGGCACAATTTCAAATGCCCCTATGTAAAACTAAGAATCGTACCAGGTTGAGTGTTGACTTTGTTTAATTGTGGCCTAAAAATAATTGGAAAGCATTTTGTTTTGCTATTTATTTCCAGCTTTTTTAAAAACAAGGTGGAAATGAATGGACAAGTTGAGTGCTTTAAAACTAGGTGAAACTGTTGCAGCACTTTCCAGTAACTTTTGTGGAAACTGCTGATTTTCCACAGTGGTTTACTAAGCAATTGAAGCATACAATAAAAAAGTTGATGATTAATGCAAAATTTTATGTTGTCCATAGCACATCTCGTTTTTATTCTGATGGGCTTTCTGAAAAACATGCAGGACTTTTGTGTTCATATCAGTTTTATTTGTTTTTCAACCAGCATGTTAGCTTTAGTCAACATTTAAAGTGTATGTGAACTAGGAATGCACCAATACCCTTTTTTTGGTATCGAGTATGAGTACCCATATTTATATTTCGGTACTCGCCGATATCGAGTACAGATACCGGTACTTCCACTAGCATGCAGCCAGGTAATGACACGCCGCCCAGCTTCTTGATTGCCTGGGAAGCTGGCTTCATGCTCTTTGGCCTGCTCAATGCTGATTGGCCAGGAAGCTGGCTTCCCAAACAATCAGCATCGAGCTGCCCAAACAGCATGGAAGCGGCTTACTGGCTGATCAGGAAGCAGGGCGGCGAGTCATTACAGCAGCGCGGGGAGCTTCCTGATTGGCCAGAGAAGCCGGATCCATGTTCCCTCACAGCACTGCCAGTCAGATCAAATCTCCCTCTGACTGAAAGTTCCTGTATTGGAGGTAAGTATCGGAGCATACTCGGTATTGGCACAGATACCGATACTAGTATTGGTATCAGTGCATCCCTAATGTAAACCCTAACAATTATCTTCTCTATGTTTCTCACTTTTGGGCTGTTAAATATACTATTCAAAATGTTTTGTTATATCTGTTTGATAAATGCAAAAAAACTTGTTGATTATTTCAGAAATTCATACTTGTGTCCTGTATACGCTTCCTGTGCTATCTCAAGGATTCTAATTATCCTCCTATTTCCTTTCTTGAACTACAGAATAATTAATGTCTATGTTGTAAATATGACTGGCAGGGTTTAAGTAGTTTAGTAAAACACAAACGTGTTCAACATGTATAGTTCTGTACTTACATGGTCTTTTAAAGCAGTGCTCCCCAACCTTTTTATCGCCGCGGACCCTGAGGGGGGGGGACGTTGATTGTTTATATTTTAGATTGTTTTGATTTAATATTTTTAATTGAATTGTATTTAACAATGCCTTCAAAATAAAATACAGTTACACCAAAAAATTAAAGCATTGGAATTCTTCACCTATTCCACCACCGAAAAACTGGGCGAGATTACGTTAAAATGTGTGACCACGTCACTGGTCACACATTCTAACGTAGTCTCAAACTTTGATAGATCACATGCCTACCTGTAATCATTTAATCAAATAAATAGATTATAATAGGGAACATTACAGTGTAATATTCCCCATTATATCATATATTGCATGACCGGACCGCACTGAGACTGTGCGGCCCGGTACCATTTGATCCGCGGACCGGGGGTTGGGGAACACTGTTTTAAAGGATAAAATAAGAGGAAATGTGCATGTATTCCAGAGATGTACTGCATACACTTTAAGAAAACATATGTAAATGTACATGTAACAATATAATGCTATTAAACAGTAATTGTCAGTTTGTTTTCAGTGACCAATTTGCTGTGCAAATGAAAGTAGACTGCTGCTGCTCTGTACAGTGGTCATCGTTCCAGACCATGACATTGTGAATTAGATTTACGATGATAAAAGTCAAACATTACATTAATAGCCCTTTTGCATGCTTTAAAATGGAGCTCACTATAAAACAGATATTGTCAGTGAATTTCCTATCTTGAATTCATGGCAAAAATCATAAAACACTGATAATATGTGTTTAACCATTAAGTGAAATATAGAATTGTTAAATATTAGAGCGTTTTATTTGCCATAAAATAGTTCCCTCCAAAAAAAAAAAAATTAAATATTGAAAGCACATTGTACACAGCATAGGAATGAGGATTTTTTAATACACATTTATACACATCTCTTCCAAAATGCAGCACATCTATTTTTAAAGAATTGGTGGAATAAAGGTGACTTGAACTTTCCTTAAGTACACCTAACTTAAAAAGTAAAGATTTGCTCCCTTGTAGAGAACATCTAGAATTTGTAATAGTGCCTAAGCAGTACTATGAACAATTTTCCTCTTAAATTCCTAATCCAAAGTAGCAGTTCACTTCCTGATTTGTGACTTTACTTAGGCACTCCTGTTCTGTAGCTTCATAGCTATACATCTGCAGTGTGAGATTACGTAAGTCATTACTACCTTTGACTGCTAGCCTCAGGAGATTTGGAGCGAGATTTTGTGATGTCACTGTTGTGACAGAAGAGCTCACCTGAATCTGATATGATTGCAATCCACGTGATGCCTCTTGTGGTAGCATTGACCAGCAATCAGAAGTTCCTCTCTATACTCTCCAATGCTCAGTCAGCTGGTCTTTTGTCTCTTGCTTTTATGTCACACACGAAGGTTTCATGACTGTGTGAAGACCCCTGTGTAGGAAAAGAAAGAAAAAAGACCTGGTACCTGGAATGTCAAGTGACTGGAGTTCAAGGTAAGAGTTTTATTAAATTATCTGAATAGATTAGGTACAGGCACATGGCATGGGAAAGGTTGTTTTCTTCCCTCAGTGGAGGTCACCAGTGATGCAAACTTTAACTAATGGCTGGCGTCCATGACAGCATCTTTGCTGAGCAACTGCTGAAATAAAATAAGAAATTCAGGGCTAGCCTGCTAAAGATTGAATGGTTTTGAAAATAGTTATTTAAAACAATGGATACTGTAAATATATTCTTAAATATTTGCAATGTTCTTTCAGTTTTACCAATTACACATCTTGACTATAATCTATGCAAACAGAAAATGCTGTGTAAATTCTGTGATGATGAAATCCCTGCTTAAAACCACTAATTGTATGCAAGTAGAGGATTAGTATTTTCTAATATTAAAAAAATAGATCTGGGGCTTGGATGAGTGGCTATTTTTGTGTAATGCCCTATACGCCTGACAGATACAGAAAAAAACATGACTGTGTAGAAACCAGTAGTCCTCTAGCATAGATAGATCTCTTGTACACATGGGAATTGCATACAATATCTCCCCCCACCTCAAAAAAAACAAAAAAAAAACAGGACTACTAATGCTGGAATTGGCACCATGGACAACTGAGAAAAAAAAGATACTGCCTTCAGTTTCTATATTGCTCTCAGCATGCAAATAAATCACTTCCCTGATGATGGGGGTGCTCCAATTCTCCAAAGTGTGTTGACTTATCATTTTTTTAAAACCAATAAAGACTAGAACCAAACCAAGGATTTCCATGAGTCTTAACAAAAGGTGCTCCTCACCCCACAAGGCAGCGCATTAACTGCTTCTTCAAGGAGCACAATCACACTAACTCAGGGATCAGCAACCTATTTCACATTAAGTGTAATTTTACAAGCATTAGACAACTAGTGTGGCAGTGACCAATGACAGGGCAGGGGCTTTACATTCAAATCTGCTACAACTGGCAGTTCCACTAGAAAAAGGAAGAGAGTAGGCAGGCAGGGTTCTCTGGTACTGGGAAGAACACCAGCATTTAAACTTCAATGATGTTAAGCTAGCTTCTCTGACTCATCATTGATGTTGGTGGGCCACGGATGCAAAAGTGCAGGTTAGGCTTTGCAGTTGATTGCCTATTGAGCTGCCAATAAGAGTCTATGGCATCAGTGCTGTATTTGTATGGAGCAGCCCCCCCCCCATGGAGGATACTGGGATCCTGATGTTGCTGTCTGTGCACATGCCACATGATGATGTTCTGGGTGTGGCATGCGTACCTTAGGCTTCCATCCCTTAACTGGTTCCTCCAGGAATCAAGCAGAGTAGTGCCAACACATGGACCCAGCACACCACCATCACTGATACCCTATTTTGTTGAAGCCCAAAGAACCATGACAACCTGTGCCCAGTGCTATCGCACTCATTAAAAAAAACAGGTAGATGCACTATGGTATGCTAAACAATCAGGAGCTAGTCCAAGATTTAAACAAATGTGATTCCAACTCTCCATTTCACCAAGTAATTTGTGTAGCCAATACATTACGTTTTAGAATTCAGTAAATGAGCATTACAGTACATATCACATACATTTGATAGTGCATACATCCACTGAACAGTTGAATAGCATTCTTTTCAAGTACATCTACACTGAGACTTACCATTGGAAAAATATTGACTCTTCCACTACTAGACAACACACATGGTGAATTTACAATCCAGTTTTGCCAAGACAACTATACAGGTGAAACTTGAATAATTAGAATATCGTGCAAAAGTAATGGCAGTAATTGCTGCAAAAGGGGCCCGAACAAAGTACTGAGTACATATGCATGCTTGTACTTTTCAGAGGTCCGATATTGTTCTATGTACAATCCTTGTTTTATTGATTGCATGTAATATTCTCATTTTCTGAGATTGTGGATTTGGGGTTCTTGGGGTTTTCATGAGCTGTAAGCCATAATCATCACAATTATGACAAATCACGGCTTGAACTATCTTGCTTTGCATGTAATGAGTCTATCTCATATATTAGTTTCACCTTTTAACTTGCATTAGTGAAATATATGAACTTTGCACGATATTGTAATTATTCGAGTTTCACCTGTATATGCTGCTAATGAGGATGTGTGTAGCATTCAATCAGATTGTAGGGTAGATCAGATGTGTGTAGCATTCAATCAGATTGTGAGTAACCTGCTTCATTTTAATACATTCATATGGTAAAACACCACAAATTGACATTTGTAAATGTTATAGCAGAGATAAAACAGAATGTTCTCTGGTTAATGTTTGCACTACCTGCATAAAGTCTGTCAACAGCCACATAGCAAATTAAGAGGACCAAGAACTGTCTAGTTTACATTGGTCCTCCAGCAGCTGTAAACACATCTGCAAAAATAGTTCTTTCCTAAGGTCTGACATAATGATTGTTTATTGGAAAACAAACTAACCACAAAAGTGCCTTAGTATATCTACTTAGCTGAGGATCTGGTGTACCAAACTGTTTTTCACAACATTGCCTCAGAAGTACATAAAACACTATATACCCAATTATATTATGCCTATCAGTTTGAAATATATACAGTATATTGTTTTAAGTTTGCATTATAAATGTTGAGTTAAGAAAATGCAGATAGGAGTGAAACGTGCCCCAGAGTGACATAAGTAATTATGGTTGTGTCCTGAAACAGTAAGACGGACACTTTGTTTCTGCTTAGATGTGGCGCATGTGCAATTACTACTGTTGAGACCAGGAAAACAACAAAGAGGATTCTATAGAGTTTGCCGTTTTTTGCACAGCCATTTACATTTTAGGCTGACCAAGGCACCGTAAAATTGTCAATGATTCTTTAAGTGTTGCCAATGGAACTGTGTTGCCACTTTCAGGTTTAACAGCATTGGAGTACTGAGTGATCAAAAAATAAAGTATTGGACAGGTTTTAGGCATGTAAAGATACTTTTCACCAGCAAGAACTTAAGACCTATGTATTTCATGCCATCTTTGTGGTTGATGACCACCTTCTAAAGACACTATCTAAGTGTTGTTAGTGATAGATTAGATATTTTGCTGTTTGTAGTAAGAGTGATGTAACGTAGTATAAGGGTGTTGTGGAGAGATACACCAGAACAATTCAAGAATCGGCCAAGCACTGGGCTCCTAACCTGGTGGACAACAAACATTTCACTAGCCCCATTGGGGAGGCATATACACGTGGACCCTCCTGTCACATCTATCTTGTGGACCAAAATGATATGTGTAAACTCTATTGCCAAGTATATTAAGCATTGTGTCAAAGTGATTGTAAGGTATGTTGTCAAGTTGTATCTAGTTGTTGTTTTCCTCACAGTTCTAGCCCACCACAAAACATGTTCCATTAAGTGAGAGACTCTTCCCAAATCATCTCACTATACCAACTAACAGACCCTGTAAGTTGCAGCTCTGCAGTTCTTTGTATGTGGTACCGTGCAGCATCAGGAAAGTAATTGAAGGTGTAACCATAAATGTTTTGTGCCTGGTTTGTGTCCTGAACTGCCCATAGAAAAGGGAGGGATTTCAGACAAACGAATAGTAGTTTTTGTTTATTGCTATGGGATGAGAGAGAAGGAAAGAAACACATGCAGGGGCTACTGGGGCTACTTTTCTAAGAGGTAAATTATGCATTTGAAAGTTGTGTTTGAACATGTCCCATTTCCCAGAGAGTGGGGAAAGCAGGAGTGTGTTTACACCACAGACATGAGATCCTTAGGCAAATGTCATCTTATATCCACAGTATGGGCATCTGTAGTTTTTGTGCCTGGATTTTGATTTGCCTCTTCCCAAGCCGATTCATTTCAGTGTGTTTGTGTGTGTCATCATTATCTGGCAAATCTCACTTACAATGTAGCTGATTGCAGAAAAAAAGGCAGCCAGGTGTTGACTTTCTGCATATGCCTGCATTCAGCTAGTATTGATATCCTAAAAACCTCTGGATATGATCAAAGCTTCCCTATCACAGATAGCTTTTCCTATTATACTGGTAGCACATTTATCATCTTTGTGTCGATATGCCCACACACTGAAACGTTTATAGCTGTCAGATGCAGTAGAAACCTTGCAGGACTGATTAAATGAATGGTGGTGTAGGGGTGATGTTTATAAGCAGGGTGTTCCAGGAACTGGTATGTCCCAATGGCCCCCCAGGTTTGTAAAAGAAAATGCTGTTCAGACTATTCAGAACTAGGCTTCCATGCATAAGCTTATTTGGGCATATTCTTTTTATTAGGGATGTCCCCATACTATTTTTCAAGACCAAGTACAAGTACTTTCCCTCAGGTACTTGCCGATACCAATACCGATACTTTTTCTTAAAGGGACATGTGAAATTTTTTCTAAAACTATGCAGACTAATTATTTTAGGGCATTTTTTAAATAATTATGAAGAACTGTAACTCAAACCATGATTATTCAGCAAAGTAAAATGGCAGCAACCAATCATGGATTGCTGAGATTTGTAGTCTTCTATAGCCGGTTGCCATTCTCTATTTCGTAATCAATGATTATACAGCACTGGAGAATGGGAACTGGCTATAGAGAAATACAGATCCCATCAATCCATGATTATACTGCAATTAAACAGGGGTGTGTGCAGATCTCACCAGGGCTGTGTTTGGGTCTCACCAGGGATGCATGCAGGTCTCTCCAGGGATGCGCTTGGGTCTCCCCAGGGCTGTGTGCAGATATCACCAGGGCAGTGTTTGGGTGTCACCAGAGATGCGTTGCAGATCTCACCAGGGCTGCATTTGAGTCCCACAAGGGCTGTGTTTGGGTTTCACCAGGGCTGCATTTAGGTCTTACCAGTGCTTCATTTGGGTCTGAGCAGGGCTGCGTGCAGATCTCAGCAGGGATGCGTGCAGGTCTCAGCAGGGATGCTTGCAGGTTTCACCAGGGATGCATGTTGGTCTCACCAGGGCTGCATTTGGGTCTGAGAAGGGCTGCATGCAGATCTCAGCAGGGATGTATTTGGGTCTCACCAGGGCTGCGTTTGGGCCTCACCAGGGCTGTGTTTGGGTCTCACCAGGGCTGTGTTTGGGTCTCACCGGGGCTGTGTTTGGGTCTCACCAGGGCTGTGTTTGGGTCCCACCAGGGCTGCGTTTGGGTCCCACCAGGGATGCATTTGGGTCCCACCAGGGATGCGTTTGGGTCTCAGCAGGGCTGCATGCAGATCTCAGCAGGGATACGTGCAGGTCTCACCAGGGATGCATGTAAGTCTCACCAGGTCTACATGTGGGTCTCTCCAGGATTCTGCATGCAGCTGTTGGGCTCTCTAGGGCTGAACGGGTGGGATCCGGGCTTGTGCCAGGCTCCAGGGCTGTGCTGGTAGGTGTGGGCTCTCCTGTGCTGTGTCAGCACCGGGAAGGAGGAGGAGGCAATGTGCAGCCAGACAGACCCTATCAAATACAGCTATCGGAGCTACTGCATGCTCAGCACCTCAGTTAGCTGAACTTCCTGAAAAATTTAAAGCACTGTACTCCTGAAAATGCCCTGTATAAGGCCTGATATCGATACTAGTATTTGTATCATGACATCCCTACTTTTTATCATTAGATAAGGATGTAAGGAGGGGATACATGTTCTTGTAATTTTCATCTCTGATATAGTTTTTTCTTATACATTTCTTTTTCACAAAAACTAAAAGAATAACAAATGAAAATAGAAGCATACTAAAAAGAATTTAAAATATATTTAAACTCCATTTTCTATTCATAATATGTGTAATTGATTAAAAGCACATGCAAACATCCAATATGACTATCTTGTCTTATTTTATTTTTTTGGGTGTGAGTCATGTGGCACAGTTAAACTTTTATTTAATTATAATCATTTGTAGAAAATACTGATCTCTGAAAACAATAGAGTGTTTAATTTTTTTTCTTGAACAAGGACAGGAAGATGAATTTCCACATTGCCATCATACCCCAAAAGCATGTTAACATGAAATACTAAATAAAATGCTACTCATCTACAATAAATCTTATTATAGATTTTGGCAAATTTCCTACTAATATAGTGAAGGTTTCAAGCAAGGTTTGAAAATAGAAATCTTAAATTGAATCATTCTTGCATGAATATATGCAAAATATTCATTTCTAGCACTGTGAGGGTTGAGTGCTTTTAAATTGAAGAAATCACTCATGACTTCACCTTTTCATGCAAGATAAAGTTGTGTGTGGTAACATCATTACAATGTCATGAAATGAGAGGAAATCACACAACAGCTCTGCCAAAAGCTAATCCTTAAGAAAGTGCAAGTAATATTTTTAATATAGTTCACTACTTAAAGTTACTGTCCTACTGGGTATGCAGGGTGTACATTTGTTGTGCATGCAACAAATTCAGTACGCAGTTGGTTATTCATCTTTGAATTTTTATAGAACAAAATATGATACCGGGTTGAACATAAAGATAAACTGGGACATTCTAATAAAAACCTGAAATAAGCTCTTTTAAAATATTCGCAATAGATAAACTGCTTAAAAGGAACGTAATATTTACAGGGTTATTCACAAAAGGGTGAAGAGTTTGGAGAAGGCAGGAGAGGAGAACAATCTAGGCCAACATAGCTGATTTGGAAAGGGATCTGAATTGTAGAATTTTTCCAAATCAGCTATTTTGGCCTAGATTGTTCACTTCTCCTGCCTTCTCCAAACCCTTCACTTTTTTGTGAATAACCCTGTGAATCCTCCATTTATAAATACCATCCTCCAAGTTTGCACATCTCACCACCAAAAGCCAGTGCCACATTGGTGTCATACTTGTAAGGTCTATGCAATCATAGGTGCAGAGAGCAAGACAGGGCATGTGGGGAAACAAGGTCACCACAGCAATGCAAGACTTTACTCTGGCATTTGACGGATGTTGGGAAGGTGGAGATTATCATACATGCACAGAGCACAGGTGTACAAAGCAAGTTTGCAGAAAAACAGAATTTGCAATCCCTCTCTCAATTACATAGTTACATAGGATAGATACATTTTTGTTAATGCAAAAAGGTATTTGCACAGAAAGTGGATCATTTACATAAGGAAAATATTTAATGCAAACCATTGAGCTTTTCTAGCTTCAAATGTTCAAAGAAGTTGGTAACTAGGAGGTCTCCAAACCTCTCAGTCTCATACTAATTATGTGGTAAGCATTTTATGATGCTAAACAAATGTCACCACTTTCACAGAGCTAGTATGCAGTTTGGGGATTAAAGAGTTAGTTAGTAGAATTACACTAAATCAAGCCAAAACTTGACAAACAGCTATGGATATATGTGGCATATTAAAAGGACATCATCCCAACCTATTAACACAGTTTCGGTACAACATTGTATTTATCAGTGGTATTGTACCCGTGGCCATACACCAACTTCTTTATTGCAGTAGACTTTGACTTGTTTGGCATCATAATGACTGAACCTTAACAAGTATGTGACTCCAAAGTCAGATTTCAGTCTTTGCAGTCAAAAATCCAATCTACTTCTGAGACAAGCTGAATTGTTACAAATTGTTACAAACTCATTGTCACAACCACCTGCTAATTACATACACATATACAGTAGTTTTGATAACAAGGTTTGCCAACTGGAATCCTATGCTGCCCCCAGGAATGGCAATTTAGGGCTAAACACTGTAGTTAAGCATTTGAAATCTTCTTAAAAATATATTAACTTTTACAGTTTCAGCTCTCATGAGAGGTGAGCTCTCATCAATTGAGCATTGCTGCATCCCATGTAATTGTACAACAAGGAGACCAAGAAAAATGACTGGGACTTTAAATGTCATCAGCAATAGGTGCTATTAAAATGTATTACAAAGACACAATTATTATATATAACTGTATAAAAAATCAATTCAAATTATATTGTGTCTCTAAAAAGACACCTCAAACACATAGGGGTCTATTCACGAAGCAGCCGAAGGATCTAGTCGTAGCTTCGGCTGATCCTTCGGCTAGCTTCGGCCCCAGGACCCCTTCGGTTCAGTAGAACTGAAGGGCTGCTGTACGGGCTATTCGCCATAGCCCGTACAGCTCCCGAAGTGGGCCAAGCGGCTCAGTCAAGCCGAAGGCATATGCCTCGGTTTGACTTAGCCGCGGTGAAAGCCAAAGCTGGCTGAGCGGCCGGCCTTTGGCCAGCCGACAGCCTGCTTCTGACAGCTGGGCGGAGCCAGACGTGATCTTACGGCTGACTCCGGCCACTTGCAGAGAGATCAGCGTTCCTGGTTACCAGGTAACCAGGGGCACTGATCTCCAGACAGCCCAACTCTCCCGGGCGCTCTGGGAGTCTCCCGCTATTAGATAGCGGCCCCCGGTCCCCCAGGAGAGAAACACTTTCTCCAAGAAAGGTTTACTCTGCTCGATCAATGCTTTTTTTTTTTTTTATTCTGACATGGAGCCGTTGGCTGCCGTCAGAATAATAAAAAAAATTTCACCATAGGAATGCATAGCTAGATTCCTATTGGCTATTTCAATTTGCAATAGCCAATAGCAAACTAGCTATTGCATCCGCCCACTGCGGGTGCAATAACAGCTAAACACAATGGCCACTATTCCTTACTCTTGCTATTAGACCTTTCTGCTGCTTTTGACACTGTGGACCACCTGCTCCTCCTCAAAAAACTCCACTCACTTGGCCTACAAGACTCTGCTCTCTCATGGTTCTCCTCTTACCTGTCTAAGTGCTCCTTTAGTGTCATCTACACATCTAACTCCTCCCCTCCTCTTCCTCTTTTGTAGGGGTCCCCCAAGGCTCTGTCCTTGGACCCCTTCTCTTCTCTATCTACACCTCCTCTCTTGGTCAGTTAATAACCTCACATGGCTTCCAATACCATCTCTATGCCGATGACACTCTCCCCCTCAGTGTCCTTGCGTGTCACTAATCTACTAACTGACATATTTGTCTGGATGTCACAACACTTCTTAAAACTCAACCTTTCAAAAACTGAGCTCATGATATTTCCTCCCACCTGTGCACCTTCCCCCAACTTTTCCCTTGAGATCGATAACACAACTATCCAGCCCTCCCTCCCTGCCAAGGTCCTAGGTGTCATCCTTGACTCGGACCTCACCTTTCTTCCCCACATCCAATCACTATCCAAATCATGCCGCCTTCACCTTAGTAACATCTCCAAAATACGCCCCTTCCTCACCAATGAAACCGCAAAATTACTCATCCAGTTTGTGTGAGTTTGTGGTGCAAGGTCTGCGTCTTCAAAGAGCCATGGTAGGCTTTTACATAATAATACAAATGGTTACCAAGTCAAGTTACAGCCTGTCCTCCCAATCTGGCATCATGTACAGAAGCATATGTGGTTGAGGGGGGAAAAAGCAATCAAGAAAATCTAATATGTGTATTTTAGTCTTCCTACATCCATGTCCATGTATATAAAGCATGGAAAAAATCTAAAAGCCCACTCTGTCACTAGCTATGATATATAGGAACCTAAGCTATTTCTTCTATGACTAGTAACCCATAGCATCCAATTAGAAGTCCCTCTGCTAAGTTCAGACAAGTTCAAGATGGATTCTGATTGGTAACTGTGAGTTGTTGCATTTAAAGTGAACAAAACATATGTTGTATATCTCTGCAATACATGCACATTTGCCCATGTTTTATTCATTTAAAGATGCTGCAAGTACAAAAAATACCTGTTGTTCTGCCAGAAATACACTGACCTCATAAGACCTATATGGGGTGACAACACACAGCATTTTTGTGAATTGTGTGTTGTCAACCTTGTCCAGTTTTCTCTTGACAGACTATTCAGTTCCACCTACCCTTCTATCTCCACAACACAAAGACTAATCATTCCGTAGTCCCAAGATTAGGGCAGGAGGGCTAATGACTGTCCTTGAGACAACAACGCATATGATCACTGGACACAGGACAATTCGGAAATTTCAGACATAATCAACAACTATTTTTTTGCATTTATCAAACGGATTTAGAAAAAGGCTTTTAATGGTACATTTATAGGAGAAATATGGGGAGAGTTAAATATCTTAGCATAGGACACTGTAGCTGCCACATGTCTGCTCTAAGACCAAGAGCTGAGCAATCATGGGACAGTTAATCGCTCAACTTTTGGTGTCAGTCACTGCTCGGTCACCATTTCGCGCAGGAAGTCCCCCTCCCCTCTCTGTTTCTCCAGCACTAAATGGAGAGATAGATGGGGGGGGGTTCGGGACAGATGGCTCTGGCTCTAGGGATGCAAAGTCAGCTGCCACTTCAGGCAGTCAGGGTGTATACGGTGGATATTGTCGGAATCCTTCCTGGCTGTGGAGTGGCTCTGCAATGTGGATTAGCAAATGTATTAATGTGACCCAAAAGAGAAATAAAGCCAAAACAAAGGTTTGGCTTTACTTCTCTTTAACAAACCAAAAGTGAGTAAATAGAAGGTTATTGTTAGGGTTTACATACACTTTAAGATTTTTTAAGAGTATGACAGTTTGTTGTTATAAAATCCAAACATCTCCTTAAAAATATTAAATTTTAATTTTAAACATCAATTACTAAAATTCTACATTGTACTTTGGTGCAGTTCAAGATCAATAATTTAAGTAAGTTTAGTTCAATCTGTGTTTTACTGTATCTGCTGCTTGAAAGATGCATCTACTAAAATCAAGTTACAATTTAAATGTTAGAAGTGAACTATAGCCATTTATTAAAATAAGAATGTAAAGTAAAATGATTATTCCATATTTATGTAAAGGTATTCCAGGCTGTGCCATTCATCCTGGCCACATGGAAACCATGTTCTGCTTTTATTGGTTGTTGCTAAGATACCACAAAATGGAATGCACCATTGGCAATGATGAATTAAGTGATGAGCCTGGTTGACAGTAATCTTTGTCATTGGATGCAGTAGCTGTCTGAGCCCTGTCATTTTCTGCATCTCATGTTAAACAGATGTATCTAGATGGTAAAACAATAAGGGAAAAGCAAGACAAATGAGCTCAGGTTGACAATCACAGAAGAAAACAGTTCGTTTGCATAAATACTGCAAAGAAATATAATTTAATTGAGAAATGTGTTAACCCCTCTTATAAATGCTGCATGAATGCAATGTGCAAAGTGAAATACTCGGGAAAATAATGGTATGAAAATGGTAATATATTAACTCCAAATCAACAATTACCCATTTCACCATTCACGTGATTTCTATTGTAAAATTCTTCTTTAATGCCTTTTCTGTGGATTCTATAATACTGTTTTATATCTAATAGCCAGTGAATGTACACACATGGAATTCTTCTAAATTGAGTTTTCTTCAGTTACCAACATTGCCCCAAGCAAGCACTGTAGGAGTCATTTATCAAGGCCAGGAGATAATGCCTGTGTTGGAGTGATGCAATTTCCACCATACACAAGCAGCATCAATTTATGCAAATAGCTTCTATAAGACTTCATAGATTAGCTTCACTGACAGAAAGCAATGGTGTCAAATATATGCTTTAATACCTATTAAACTACACAATTAGAGAAGGAAGAACATAATAAAGATCCATTGCTATTATTTTTATTATTTCTAATTTTATTATTTATCTATTTTTTTTTAAAGTGTTTGTGTGTATGTCTGTTTGTGCACTAACATATAGGAAATGTATCATTAAAGCCAAACTCCAGCCAAATCTTTTTTTTTTTTACTTTTGTCTCAGCAGGAACATTTTAGAACCTCTGCCATGTTTTATTTGCTGTCTGTGTCCGTATATGGAAGAAGTCCTGTCACTTCCTGTCAGAAGTGAGCTCTTTAAAGAAGACACAGACAAAAAAGAAACACATTTTTATTAGACTGGAAAAGGCTTAGAACGTCTGACAATGTGTTCCTATTTTTCCCAGTGTCATAGAATCACCTGCACTCCATACCGCGTACAAACCTCAAATATAGATGTTGGTGCTCATAGTGACAACACGGATGACTCCGTGTCAAGGTAAGTCAATAACTCGATATTGTGCCCACTATGTCGCCCTGAAAAAGGGACCTTGAGCGGCCCTGAAACGTTGGCTTAATGACGCATGTGATGTATCACTAAAAGTGCTTATGCTTCTTGCACCTATTTTTCCCAGTGCCTTCCTGTTCCAGTAAAAAAAACATTTCTTGTACAGGCATCACAGGTATAGGAAGCGAGGGCAAATCTCTCCTAATGGGTCACAGACAGAAATGAAAACCTGACAGGAATGTTACCTCCTCTTGCCCTAAATGCTAAAATATGGCTAGAGTAAGGATTTAGGCAGTATTCATTTGAAATGAAGCTGAATGGATTCAACTTCATTTTATAGCTTGCATACAAATTATGGGGCTGACTTATAAAGAATTTGCCCAGCATATAGCAGGGCAAACGCCATTTACACAGCATTACTGACACTAGATGGAGCCGAGGAGCATAGGAAGCATACTCTATATCCATCAGTCCAGTATAAACTTTATCTTCAACATTCACCAAGCCCTGATGAATTGACCCTTTGAACCTCTGCAATACTTTGGATCTTACTTAATGTAATTTATAATAAAATGATATTCTGGACTACAAGTACGTGTCTGGCCCTTTTCTCCTTACACATCAGTAACATAAAATCAACAAGGGTTTAACCATTCCTTACTGTCTCATAAACTGAAGAAGAAAAAAAAAAGGTTTTGCCTTTAGATATTGTGACATTAAAATATAGAAGTGAGATGATATTACAAATATTTCCTTAATTCAGTGGTCAGTAGTTTAGACATATGTTTACAATTTAACATTTAAATAGACAGTTTAGGTCTGGAGATCAAAGGAATTAATACCTAGCTGCTAACGTATACCTGATAGGATCCTGTAGGCTTGTGTGCAGATAAGGTTAATGACCTGTCACCGCACAAGCCATCAAAAGAATCTCTCAGATTGGGCAACTGCTGGACTCTACACTGTCTGCAATCATTTCACATTTTTGGAAGATCAGAGGGAATATTTTTCATCCATCCAAAATATTATTGATAGGGAGATGACAGTTATCACTTATGATAGTACACAATATGGGCTTCATGTGGATGCAAAATGTAATGTCCTGGCCGAATAGAACAACCTAGGGACTGACTATATGGTTTTATGGACCCTGCTCTTGGCAGTCACATGGTATTTGGACTTTCTGCAAGCAGGATAATGTGCTAGTCTTAGAAATATTAACTTTAACCAATCCCTTAGAATTGGCTGGTCCATACAATCTGCAGCTACTTTAAGATACAAAAACATTTCTAATAGCAGGTGAGGTGCCACCTCCAAAAGGTGATTGCCAAGGGTTTAGAGTCTGTCCCACATAAATACCTCTATCACTTAGGTAGCATCAAAATAAACAGTATAATTTGTCCAAAGCTTGTGCAAAAACAAGGCAGATTGCTGAATTTTCCTCTCCAGCCAACAAGATAAAATGTTGCTGCCCAAACAGTAAGGTATATTTTTGGTTTTCTCCCTTTTTATTTTATAGCCAACAGCCAAATTCTAGTATTTTATTTTCTTTTATGCCCTTGGTAATCATTTACTTCTGTAAATATTTCTATGCACTGCCCGCCTAGGGATATTAACAATAAAAAAATAATAAGTGGTCTTCTGTGTACTAAGCTAAGTGTTCATAACTCCTAGAAAAAATGTTGCATTGTATTACTAGTTCCTGCATGCTCAGTTGTCAGGGATGTGTTTGTGTGCATGTGTCTATGGTTGACTAGCAGACCATTCAGCTGATGAACTGCAGATGGTGGCAAACTTCCCTAAATTGTGTGGCTGGTGTTTGTGGGTCTGGGTGGGCAGTGGAAAAGTTAAAAGTGTATGAGGAATCCAGCTCACAGAATGGCTCGGGGAATCTCAGGATCATGTGAAAATTATCTAGCAGCCACACAAACCTTAGAGTACACAAGATTGTGTGCAAGATTTGTTTATGCCTGTGTGTGTCTAGCCACCTGGATTTAGATGAGTATTTCTCTAGTGGTGGTATTGCAGGCTGTGATAGTTTTTCACAGCCTTGTTTTACTTTCCAAAGACAAGCTTTCTCCTCATTCCTCCTCTGACAAACAAGGTTCTTGCCCTGGTTAGCAATGCCCCGTGGGCATGATCTTTTGGCCTCTGGTGGAAGTGGTGGGATAATAATGTGTATGTGGTGTTTGTGGTTGATTGACAAACACTTGAGTTAATTTTCCAGCATGCTGGTCAATATCTGAGGGTGCTTGATGGGAGGTAATATCTAGAACATTGACTGCCTCCCTTGACCCTGTACCGTCGGTACCCCCATCTGCAACAGATGCACTTTAATCTCCTGTGGTATTGTACTATCTACATCGCTATTTGTCTAATGAGCACAATCTGAAATCAAAAGCTGTTTATGTGGGCTAAACCTAAAGTACTCAACATTTTTTAAAGACTCCTGTCTCTGGGTTACATCCACTGGTTTGTTGGTTCATGAATGAGCAATGTATGCTTTACTTAACTCCCATGCATATACTCATGAGTGTGGATGACAATACTCATGGTGTACGGTAGTTCACTGAGTGATCTTCACTGATTTAACAGTTGCTTCCTGCTTTAACCACTTCCGACCAGGTGTTTAGACCCCCTTCCTGGCCAGGCCATTTTTCAGTATTCAGCGCTGCAGTACTTTGACTGAAGTTTGTTCCGTCATGCAACGCTGTACTGAAATTAATTTTATACCATTTTAAAGCTTGCAGTTTGTAGAAGGAATTTATTTTCTGATGTTTTGTTGCTGACTTTAGCCTGGCTGACTAGGAAAAGAGGTGGGGGTTGTGACATCCTCAGCTATACATCTTCCCCAAGAAGATCACGACCAGCAATTTTGAATTAGGGAACCAACACCTCCAATGAGAGAAAAAGCCCTATGTGCTTTTGACCTCTGATTGACAGCCATGTTAGGTAGTCAAAGAGTAGTGAGAACACAGTATAATTATTTTCACTTCAGGTTAGCTGTGCATGTGACTTGGAAGACACATCAGAGCCATTTATTGGCACACTTGTTCAAGGGGTTGGGAAGAGTATGGTTAGGCTTGTGGGATTGGGTGCAGACACAAGCTCTGCTTTACCTGTTCTGGTACCACCAGCTGTTCATCTGCACCTTTCTGTTTTTAAGTTACAGGCATAGTGGACCAACAGAAATGTAGGTTAACTTTTCTGGTGAGTAAGGCAGTTAAAAGAGAACTATGGGGTAAGTGTTTTTCCCCATAGTTCCCTTTAGGGTCATGTGAGGACATATACTAACCTCCTCCTGTGACCTAAAGCTCAGTATTGCCCGCGATATACTGAGAGCGGCGCAGCCAGGATGGATCTAGATCAGCTGGCTCTGCCTATCTAGAGGCAGAGCCAGCTGTGCCCACACCCTCCCTCATTCGTTCCTCCACTCAGCACTGGAAGATCGGAGGGAGGAGGGGGAATCCCTGTGGGGAGCGGTGACTGATAGTCACGGCTCACTGCAGGGAGCCGATCAGTAAGTGAGCAGAAACATCGGTGCATGTTTCTGCTCACTTCCTGATTGATAGAGCCGACCTGTGACAGCTTCTTTGTCACAGGTCGGCTCTAACTATGAGGATGAATGGGAATCACTCACCGCATAGTTCTCCTTTAATGGAGTTATTTAACAGTTGAAAAGTGCAGCTGTAATAAAGGTATAACAAGATGTTAATGAGTTCAGGAGGGAACTATATAGCTGATGCTGGTTGGATTGCTTTTCAAGCAAGGTGCTGCAAATGTCTACTCTTTTACTCTCTCTTTTACTATAAGCCCCACTGAAAGATTGTTTTGGTTTGGTTTTGGTCTATGAACTTAATCCTAGCTGAAGGCTTCAGCCCCGATGCTGGCGACGTACACTGTACGTCGTCAGACACGAAGGGGTTAAACGTCCTACTTTTTTCATTTAGCAGTGAGTGTAGATATTGTTCTGTCAGCCAGAGATTAAACTTTTGCACGTGTGCCGGGGATGTCAGAAAACTATAATAATATTTGCAAATTATTATAAATGGCACATGATCAAAAGATTTGAATGTTAGATAAAAAAATATGTAAACAAAAATGTGAAAAGTGTATAGAGTTTGTACATTTGCCAGCTTTGCATTTTTATTTTGGCTAAGTAAATAATATATACTGTACATGTGTAGACAAATTAAATTTCTATTTACAAAATATGCCTTATTTTTCTTAATTTCAAAAGAACCTTCAACTTAATTCCACTGCCACAGCGTAAGGCCATAGTAAGTCTTACAGTGTGGACAATTTATATAAAGTCAGCATAAAAACAAGTAGGTAAAATGTATTCTAGAGCATTTTTTGTAGCATAATTATATTTAATTGACTTGACTAATAATCTATCTATTAATAGACCTACTGTATCTAGGTGGATAGTGCTTGATTTATAGATGTACTATTTAAAATAATGCTGAATAGGAATTATTTTATAGTTGATTAGGGTACTAACCAATTTAGTAAGTCAGCATAAATTATTACTATTAATGATTGGGGAAAATGCCACACATAATAGCTATTTAGCAAAACACTCTGAATCTATTTAATGAAAAGCTCAATATTGGTTTTATCTTTTTGTTTCATGTAGGAAAAGTTTTGCTTTAGAATATTTATTGACTTCTTAGTTTTTAACCCTGAGGATTAATGATGAGTTAAGCGAAATACCGGATTTACGGCTAACAGATAATCCTGAAAATTTTAACCTGATCTGTGGCAAATCTACTACTGACTGTATATTTTTGAACCATGTTTTTCATTAAAACTGATCTCTGTGCAACACTCCCCCCAACAATTGACTAGTTAGTTCCTAAGCTAAAGGCTTCTTTTACCTACCCTCATCCATGGTCATGTGACACACTGGGTCCCCAATGAGCTCTCTTTGTTTTAGCAGAGTAGGAGCTTCTTTCTTCTGGTGTCCACCTCACCACTTGGGTAACATAGAATCCTCCAATTAACTTTCCAGGACCAGGGTCCTCTCAGGCTCCAGAAGTTTGCATGTTCTGCTGAGAGGCCAGTTGGGCAAAGACTGCAATGCTAGAAAACTAGTCCCCACTCCCAGAAGATGTACCAGTGAAGGACATGTGATGGTGGACTTAGGTGAGTGAAAACAGGGATTGCAAATAGGTGGCAGCAAGGGGAGGGAAGGATGAGTAGGCAGTTGATATTTGCTCAGTGATGGGCTTTAAAATGATAATTTTACCCACCCTAAAATAGGCTATACCAGCACACAACTGGATTAATATTTTTGGAATGAATGAATATTATTAATTAATAAGAGCCTTTTAATGCCCTTGAATACCTCACTACAGAAAATTGAAAAGGGTTTCATTCTCTCCCTGGCTGAAAACAACAAAGTAAGACATGGAATCGTGGTCCCTAAAATATGATCCTAGATGCTTTTTTTGCACTAAAAATAGGGTGTGTGAGACAGTAAAATAAGTAGTTTTGGAATATTGTTTATTTCAGCAATAATACAATAAAGATTAAAGATGGGAAGCAGAGTCTTTTTATATGCTGTTTTTTGTTCAATAGATTGTTATTCGTTTTCATTTTTTTAGTTTTAAGGCACTGCGGGCAACAAAGTTCGTTAAGGTAATGTTTGGGTGTGGTCGAAGGTTAGGAGAGGTCATGTGGATGGATTTGGGAAGTGCACAAGGAAGAAAGAAATGGCTAGGAGGGGGAATAAGTGGAGGGAGTTTTCGTGGCCTTTTCCCAGCTTTTGAGGGAATCATCGGGGCATTAACTATTTACAGTCTCAAAGAAGTTTGGTGGGAAAAAGTGGTCTATCTATGCGGGACAGATGTTATTGAATTTATGCATACAGTGATTCTGCTGTGCAGTAGGTTTAAAAAACAACAACATATGAGACATGCAGGTAAAAGATGACGGGGTCAGAGCATGAGAGACCTCCAAGATCTCACAATCACCCTTTTGGCTGCAGTAAAGATATGTGGGAGTAATTTACATTGGTTTGGGCCATATCCTAAAGGCTTTCTATTAAGTAGGGCTTAATCCTGGTCAGGACTAATTATCTTCTTGTTAATAGCTTGTAATTGTGCTGGAACATTTAGCAGCGGAGGCCCAGTTCTCTGCAATCACTACAATCCGCAGGATGGACTACAATTTGGCAACATACAGGAGTGGAAAAAATGGAAAGCTTGTGGTTGTTGAGAATACAAGAAGAAAATCAAACCCAGACTATGGAGAATAGGGGTGCAGTATGATTCAAAAGGTGTTTTCTAAATTAGGTATGTGGTATGTTTCTAATGAGCACAGTGTCAGAGCACATTGAAAACCAGACAAGCATAAGATGATAGTTAAAAATTAGGGCTGCGGAAATTAACGATTAATCCCTCGATTAATCATTAATTATTTTGATCGATCAAAATTATTTTGATCGATCAAAGTTCTTTGGCTCCGTACTCACCTCTCCGCCGGCTTCCGGGTCTTCGGTCGGAGATCCGGTGACGTCGCCACAATCGACGTCATCGGACTCCTCCCCCCTTCCACAAGTGGCTCTGTCGGATAACGAAGGGAAGGGGGGAGGAGTCCGGTGATGTTGATGTCCGTGACGTCACTGGACTCCTCCCCCTTCCCTTCGTTACCTGATGGAGCTGCTTGTGCCAGCGAGTACACATCCTAACTCTCCCGGCCGCCCGGGAGAGACACACTTTTTACCGGAAAGGTTTAATCTGCTCAATTAAAAAAAAAAAAAAAAGTCTGCAGATAGCAAAGAAGCTATGTGCTATCTGCCATCATTTCAGGGGGGTGCTCTCTCCCAGCAGCCTCTAACTCCCCCTCCGCGGATGGGGGGGAGAGGGCACCTCCCTGAAATGAGAGGGACACCCCCCTGAAATTGCCTATTTTCAGGTTGGGATCCCTGGAATTGGTCTATACACATACAGCACAGCAATGAAGTAATAAAATAAACTAGGATCACACTAATCCAGCACGTTATTATTCTGAGTTGCCCCACTCAAGCGGCGGCCATATTGAGTGGGGCACGTGAGATTAATAACGTGCTGGATTAGTGTGATCCTAGTTCATTTTATTACTTTATTGCTGTGCTGTATGTGTATAGACCAATGTAGTTGGATGTGTCGAACAGGAAATTTTTAATCATTACCAGCCCTATTAAAAATATTTTATTAAGAAAAGTGTCCAAAGGAGCAAGCAAAAATCATAAACAGGAACAAGCCAAGGTCATGATCCAGACTGGGTAGTCGTACAAGCCAGGTCAGGAACATGGAGATCAACATCAGCCAGAATCGGGTCATACACAGAATCAGAATACTCAGAGCAGCAGGAATGCACTAGCAGATAAGACAACGCAAGGGCAAGGGCAAGGTCAGACTGGACTGAGTTATTTATATATTGAGTGGGGTGACATCATCACTCAGAGACAGGAAGCTCCCATCCGGCTCTCTCAGATGATGCTCGCCTGCTTGGCCATAAGAGGGAGCCTGGGAGTAGTGAGCAACGTTACAGAGTCTGCTCAGACAAATGAGGAATCACAGGTGGGTAAAATGGCAGCCAAGTCAGAACGCTGCAAACCAGTTAAGTCAGGGTGGAACCCTGACACATAGATAATGTTTAATCTGGAGGTATCACAAAATCTCTCCCAGCGGGAGGCGGTAATCCTTTTGAAGGGTGGGAACGGTTTAAGACCAGTGGAGTGCTTTAGTCCGGAATCTATGGTTATGTGGGATCTTATCCAATTATTGAAGGCAGCTGGATTCATGAATCCAGGGGGAAACATTTGGTTCGCTATGATAGACAAAAAGGGGGTCTAAAAAGAAATGAGACTGCTGGAATACTTAATGTCATCCCATAGTTTCAAAGAATGGGCTGCAATAGGCATAAAAAGGTAGGCATGTCACAGGGGTGGTAACCAAATAGGTTGTTAATCATTATTGGACTATTAAGATAAGCTTCAATAGAAACCCATAGGGGGATATCATGTGATAATTGCCAGAGAGAGTTGTCCGATTTGGTGAGCATTGTGGTATTTGGAAATGTGGGGTAAATCCAGGCCTCTAAATGGTTTAGTATGAAACAGCACTGGTTAGGATACTCACGGCCTCTTACCTGGGCAAATAATGTGCAAAATCTGATTTTTGTAGGGCTTGAATATAATAATGTGGAATGGGCACCGGTAGGACCTTTGTGTAATATAGAACTTTAGGTAGTAGCAAAATCTTTGCTACCACTATTCTGCCCATCCAGGAGATGTTATATTCATTCCAGTTATTCAGGAGGTCCCATAGTTATTTAAACCACTGGAGATGGTTAACTCAGTACAAAGTGTCATGGGTTAGATGCCAACATGAGGTAGATTATTCCCAAGTGAATGGGAAATGTGTCCCATGTGGCTAATTGGGTATGGTAGGATAAAGAGACAAGTGCTGTTAGATTTTAACAGATTGCCTCATAGACAGGAAACCGTATCAAATTCAGAGAGGGGCTGCATAAGATTAGGAAGAGATGCAGCTGGGTTGGAGAGACACAGTAAGACATCGCCTAAAAACAAGCAGATTTTGTAGTAGTAACCTGCCACCTCCAGACCACTAATATTAGGAGAACGTAATATCAAATGGGCCAGGGGTTCAATAGCTAACATAAACAGTAGTAGGGAGAGCATACTTTCCTATCTGGTACCCCTAAATATTGAGAATGGGTCAGACTGGTAGACTGCCTAGATCCAGGTCAGTAAGTGCTGACAAAACCCCCATCACTGCAGTCAAAGAAGAAATCCTATGAAAAGAAATTAAACATTTTTGTATATTCAGGAACAGTGGGATGAGAGGAATGCTGCTGATCTTAGCTATGTCTATATGTTAAAAGTTGAATATAAGGCAGACGTTGTCTCCTGCCTGCCTCTGCGGAATGAAGACTGCCTTGCCACCCACTTTTAATGAGCTTAAACGTGGGTTTAGATGTGTGGCCAACAATTTGGCTAGTAGTTTAATGTCCACATTTATGAGAGAAATGGGGTAAAAATTAGATCATTATGTAGTGTCTGCATTGGACTTTGTGATCATACTAGATGCACAGATATCATGGAAATATTTTTTTTGAAATATGGAACATTAAATATTTTTGAAATAACTAGCTGTAAAGCTTTTCAGGCCTTGCCTTTTCAGTGTTTTAAAGGTTTTATTACCTTGGGAAAATGATGTCAACTCATGCTGTGCTTATTTACTTATGTTGTGGTGAATAAGTAGCGGGCCAAAAAGTTAATGACAGTTTTGTGTTTTGTTAGCGCTCAATTAAAATGTATATATTATACAGTTTTAAAATAGCTAAATAAGATACCTAACAAATCCTAAAAACTCGCATCCTTTATATCTTAAGTTAGTCAAAAGGGTATCACTTAAATTCTAAACTTTCCAGGTCAAAAAAACATATATGATCACTGAATTTGAATCATTCAGACTTTCTAACAGGAACAAATTGCCAATGTAGTGGATTTTCTTTTATTTGCACATCTGTACTGAAAATAGCAACAGAACAATTAACGAATGAAGACATCATTGACAGTTGCAGAAATTTTATTCAAAATGGCGGAGAAGTACTGTTTTCTGGGAATGTAGTACCAGTGTGCAAATATATACTGCACACAATGAAATGTATCAATAGAATAAGAATAGTTTGCTGACATGCATTCTGTAAACTGCACTCATTTGACCCAGTACAAGCACCTTTTGAAATCCACATGTACCCAAAGTTATAGAAATCCCCCCAAGCTATAAGGCCCCAAAACTGGTGGGAGAAGGACTTTTAAATCAACTTAAGTGAAAACTTTTAATTTTGTTTTGGATAGAGCGAAGAAAGGTTAGAGCCTTTGTGAAGATAAACTATTGCTTATAACACATCAAGGATGTAATATTGCAGACTTTTAAAGCTATGTTACACCCATGCAAGTCTATTTTACATTACAAAGTTATTTCAAACTATGTCATTTGGTTATAAGTGTCTTTTAAAGCAACCATTTCCTTAGGTGTGAGCTTATGTGTGCATATGCTTGTTTCAGGTATCTAAAGTCAGCTCCATTGACCCCTTTAAGCAGAAAAAATGGTACTTTAAACTTCAATTTGTTATTTTGTTAGTGCTTTAAAGTATAATTAAACCCTAGCAAGCAATATATGCAAAAACATTTTAAAAAGTTACCAAAAAGGTTAAAACTTACCTCTGTCTCTGCTGCGGGCTCCCGTCTGAAGTTCTGAAAATTGTCGGCCAGCCACCAAGGATCATGGGACGGGCACATGCGCAGTAGAGATTTTTGGGCAGGAAAAAAGGAGAGACACAGGCTAAGTCAATGCAAGCAGACCAGCAGTGCACACCCGCACAGACTCTGTGAAACACAGAAGACACAGCAGTCAACGCTGGAGGGACTCCTGAAAACTACTGAAAAGAAGAAGATGATCAGATCAAGAGGCATCATTTAAGGTAAGCCCTTACACCAGCATGGGGGGGAGGAAAACATTTTTTACTTTAATGCCACTTTAAGGTTGATGAGTGCATATTGTTATTGTAAGCATTAGTACATAATATAAAAGATGCTTTACATTCAAGATGTATTAATGAGAAACCCTTTTTTTCTTCTCTATAGTTCTCTCAGCCAAGTTGCTTAATGGCCATGAATAGAAGTTAAAAAAAAAGTGCAAACACAAGTTAATCGAGTGCATGGAGCAATATAGGCTTGTGACATCATCTTAAATATTATACTACATGAGAGAAGGTCCCAAGAGAAACTAAAGCTTTCCCCTCTGGGAAGAGGTTAATGGATGCTTACAATCTGTTTTGCTTTGTATAAATTCTACAACCAATAATGCATTCAGATGAATAAATTCTTCAAGCCGTTAAGCTCCTAGCTGCGAATTTGGATTCACAGCCATGGTAAAGATTTATGAGATACTTATAAAGAATATGTTGATTCTGCAAGATTTGGGTGGAAATTATTCAAAACAGTGATTATTTTTGGAAGTTATTATACATGCACACCTGATCAGGGTGTCACCTGTGCCTAGCAGTCCAACATGATAAAACATAGTAATTTTCTGCAATTCACTTTGCTTGCACAAAAGAAATTCCCTGATAAAACTATTTTTTATCTTGCTCTATATCATCAAGAATTTTTGTTTTCCTTCCTGTATGCATCATTTATATGATTTATATTAATCTACATGGCAGCAGACAAGCAGCGTTTCTGCTGCATCAAGCACCTTATAAGTTATGAGTTTGAATGAGTATACTTTGGGCGAATGTTTGTATTAATCAGACACATTTTAACCAAAATCAGTATCAGAGGGGTTTGCCAAGAATCTGTCCAAATACCACACATTTTTCTATTGAGATCTATCTAAATCAGAAATAAACTCTTCAAAACACCCACCTGGTCTGCTAATATAATTACAGGAGATTATTTATTTGTAATAGTATTTTGTTGTTGTTGTACATTTTTTTTATTTTAGCACTGTTTGAACTGTCCATTTGTTATATTTGGAATTTTTATGCTTATTACAATATGAAATTGAAGAACTATGCTGCATGCAATATACAGGGTGTTTTATACTACATTTTGCTTTGGAAATTCAAATACAGTCATGCATGAAAAATACTGAATAGAAATAATAGAAATACATTTTGTGCACTTAAAAATAATAGATTATTCTGTTCTCAGCTTCAGTAGCCTTTGCTGCCACAAATTGTCTGAAACACTTTTCTTTATTTTAATATACAGCGACCGGTTTCTCATACTCTATATCATATCTCACTTTATTAATTAGTTTTTAAGACCCTTCAGTAATAAAAATGTAGCCATTTAAAGCCACGTTTTGACTTATTTTCAATTGATGTATAACTTGGCAAACTCTGCTTTTAAATTCTTCTCAAACTCGAGTGTAGAGAATAAATTGACTTTTCCCAAGGTATCTTGCTTGCTCTTTTTTCTATAGAATTATTGTAGTTTAAAGAGTGTGATATTATATAATGTATTTACTTAAAGAAAAAGTAAGATTGTGCCAAATTACTTTATTAAATGTTATTTTGTTTTCTGAGTGCATTAGTTTTGCACTTCAATTATTACCAACCATATCCCTAAGTTGCTAGGCTAAATTATCAATGATCTTTGACAACGTGTATAAAATGTGTAAACAATGTTAAAACCCCCTGAGGAAATCCTTGTGACATAATGTCGATAATGTGGCTTTAAAAAAAAACTAAAATGCCTTTACTTTATTCTGTATTGTGTTTTAGAAACTTACAGGTGGGCTTCTTTAGGTTGTTTAGGGCAACAAAAAAGCACATTTGATTTGACCGATATCTTAAAATGAGATCTGGCTAATGGACTGCTGTATGAATGGAATGCTAATATGGACCTGTAAGCAGAGCAAAATTACACGTCTATTTTCAGTAAGTAATAGGGAAAATATCAGCCTACAGGCAATACCGATGACTAGTCTTTGCTTGTCTTTTTTGGACACAAAGTTCACTAAGTTTAAAAATTAGCTTTATCTACCTAACTTGTTCCATATATCTTTATGACATTTTTAAGACTCACCTATCTACAGATACCTGTTGTACTTACAGATATCTATTGTACTTATTAGAAAACATTCATTTTTTATCATTGCCGTGAGGTTACTCCCTCCATTATCTACAATTATCTAGAGATGTGTACAGAATTCTCACATACACATATGAATATATATATATATACCTAAAGTGCTCCCATAATAACAAGCCAGGTGTGAATCTTTCCTGCAGAGTGCATAAGATTTGAACATTTATGAACAATAAAGGGAATTAATACAGTTTGATCTGCCTTTCAATACAAGTTTGTGAAAAAGGGAAGAGCATTTCTTATGAGGGGGATACTTTTATATCAGTAAGCAGCTTTCGGATATACACGTCAAGGGCTTTGGATTCCATGATGCTTTTTGCTGTAGTCTCTGAGATTTAAAAAGAAGGCATGTTTAACCAATACATTTATAAGTGTGAAACATCATACTTACACCATTTTCTTGACTTGACTGAAATGTTTCATCCATAAACAGTTGAGTACTGTATGTGGTTTATAGTAGCAGAAACAGTTAATTTTTAGAAGTTTCTAGAACATGTCCCTTCCTTGTTATTACACTTTTTTTATTTGTTTCCTACATGGACATCAAACTCCAGTCTCATACAGAATGAGTAGTCTTGATCATCATTAAAGAGACATAGTCACCTGCTCTTTCAGGGAAAAGTAACAGTGTCTGCTGATAGCCCCTCCCCAGCAAGGTATACCCATTGATCTCCACTTCCTTGCCACTTTCCGCTGCACTGGCCACCCTGGTTTACCTCTGCCTACGGACGGTGTCAATCTTATCTAGGTGGATTATATCGGTTTGTTTGAATCTGTATAACGTTGCTTTTTTTTTGTAGAACGCCTTTTTTATGAGGACTACAACCATTAGGTGCTTGTACATTCCCCACTGAGGCCTAGCCCCCAATTTAGATGCCTTTCAAGGGGTTGACATGGCTTCCCTGGTTGGCTGCCCCTCCTTGTTGGGTGGCGCTTTGCCTTCTCGGACTCTGTGCTATTTTAGTCGCACTGTATTTGATTGCACTGCATTTGTTTTTGTGTTTCTTTGTTGGTTATTTCTTAGAGTTGTTCCTTTGGGTCAGCTGAATGTCTGCTTCCCTCAGTCTGCTCTTCCTCTTCAATGGCTGCAATACCTTCCCCCTGTTATGGCAGATCTGAACGTAGTGTCTTTTTAATATTCAAGGCCTGCGGTTACCCTGCAAATGCAGTAAGTTGTGGTCTGAAGGTAAATGATTGCAGACCCATATAGTTCTTCTATAATAAGCTAATTTCACCCAGCACACCTCCCTACACACTTGTTTTCACAGTGGTACCTTAGCAACTCACCCTCCTCCAAATCTAGAGGGGTTGCCATTGCCATTCATAAAAATTGTAGATTTACCTTACGGGATCAATATTCTGACCCAATTGGCAGATTCCTGTTTCTTTAAGGGTATGATCGATGGTAGGGTATTTACATTTGCTGTGGTTTACGCTCTGAACTCCCAACAATTATCGTTCTTTGACCTAGTTTTCCCCAAGTTATGCACATTTAGTGAAGGCCTTCTTGGTTTAGTGGGTGACTTTAATTTCTCTCCTGACCCTTTCCTTGACGTTTCGTCGAGTCGGTCCTCCTACTCTTTTGCAGCACTTAAACACTTTTGGCAGGTGATACAGTGGCATATCCTTGTAGACAGCTGGCATGCACAGCATGCCATTGATAGAGATTACAGTTACTTCTCTACTCTTCATGGCACATACGCTAGCATAGACCAGTTGTTTATAGACCAATAGCATCTGGACCATGTGTCTCAAGCGGAGATTGGTCCAATTACAATTTCTGACCATTTGACCATATCTCTCTCTATTTCCTTACCTGGCCTTTCACCCCGCGAATGAACGTAGCATCTAAACGAATCGATCCTGGATAACGCCGTGGCTAGGGACGGTGTGGGTTCGGTGATCTCGGCGTAGTTTTCGCTAGACAAAATTAGTTGACATCGCTCCATGTGGCCATTCGTCGGGCTGAACTGTCGCATAAACGATCGGGTCTCCTTTCTGACAAAGATGCTCTTGACTCACTTTGGCGTGTACTTACCTCCTTACCGGATAAATTACTAAAGCAACGATTATGCTTTATGTCTTCTTTTTTTATAAGCATGGTAATAAATGCGGTAAACTCTTGGCTAACACCCTGCATAGACGCAGAAGGATTGCACGCATACCCAAAATGCATACTGTGTCAGGGGAGACAGTTCGTCATACGTCCAAAATAGAGGTTTTCCGTTCCTATTATGCAAGTTTATATGACCTGTCCTCTACTGACCACACTCTCACTGACACCCAACGCGGTCCCGAATCTGAGATTATCTGACCAAGGCGGGGGTCCCTCCTTATCCTCTGAGGCAGCTGATGTTCTAGATAAGCCAATTACTCTCCCAGAGGTTGAACGTGTGATTAAGTCCCGGGTGGCCCGGATGGGTTCTGTAAGGCATACTACCATAAGCTTCTACTCCTTCTGGGCCCTCACGTGTGCAAATATTTGAACACACTCACTGAGGGTGAATGTATGCCTAGGGAAGCTCTACTAGCTTACATCACGGTTCTCCATAAGAATAGGAAGGACCCCTTGTACCCTCAGAATTATTGACCGGTCTCCCTTTTAAACATAGATGCTAAGATCTTTGCTAAAATATTGACCAACAGGTTGGGCCCTCTCCTCCCATTCCTTGTCCACCTTTATCAAGCTGGTTTCATTATAAGAAGGTAGGCCCGTGATGATTTAATACAAGCTACCCACATTCCCTACTGGGTTTGTTCTTCGGCCCCTTCTCCGTCATGCTTATTTCTTTTAATGGATGCTGAGAAGGCATTTGACATGGTGGACTGGGTTTTTCTGGAGGAGACAATGAAGGCATGTGGCTTGGGGCGTAGGTTACGGACCTGGATTTCTACCCTTTATGCTACCCCTGAGGCTCAAATTAGGGTCAATGGCACTTTCTCTTCCTCATTTCCCATTCGCAATGGAACTAGGCAGGGTTACCCACTCTCACCCTTGCTGTTTTCTCTGTCACTGGAACTGCTATTGTGCAAAATAAGGGCTAACTCGATATTCAAGGGGTTAGGATTGGGCGTTCGGAGCATAAGTTGGCAGCTTATGCAGGTGACGTACTTTTGTTTGTTATGCAGCCACTTGTTTCTTTGCCTAATACCCTTGGTGAAGTTTCAGATTATGGCACCCTTTCTAATGTTAAAATTAATACATTCAAGTGTGAAATTCTCCCTATTACTGTCCCTTTTTCCCAATCCCTGAGCTTGCAACAATCTTTCCCATTTGTCTGGATGACTACTCACATAAAATATTTAGGTATTGTATTATCCAATAACCCCGCCCACCTATACTCCTTGAATTACCCAGCGCTCCATAAGCGTATTGAAGATGACATTAAGTCCTGGGATAAAAACATGTTTACCTGGATTGGTCGTATCAATATTTTGAAGATGAATGTCCTACCACGGCTTTTTTTTCTTCCTCCAAATGCTTCCAATTACAGTTCCTATGCTATTCTTTCGCTGACTGCGGTGTTTAGTTTTACATTTTGTTTGGTCTAATCGTAGGCCTAGACTAGCATTTACCATTTTGAGATGGCAGAAGTGGTCTGGGGGATTGGACCTCCCTGATGCCCAATTGTATAATAAAGCTGTTGCTCTCCAACGCATCCTGGACTGGCACTTTCATGCCAAAGTTATGGGTTGCTTGGAGAAGTGTATGAAGGGGAGAAATTTGGCTCATACCCCCAGGTTACCACTGGAGTTCCACGGTTTTTCCTCAACCACATCCCCGCTCACACTTCATGTCCTCTGGGATGTTATGAGCAGACATGGCCAGCTGGCTCTGGGTATTTCCCCCCTATTTCCTGTGGGTTGGTATCTATGGTTTCCACCGGGTAAGTGCTTATCTTATTTTAACAGATGGGCAAGAGATGGAGAGATCCGCCTTTTTAGGTTCCTACAGGGGACTTCACTACTTCCGCTTTCTGACATGCATCGAAAGTGGGGTTCATTCCCTTTTGTTTTGGTGACACAAGCCATTGTCACATTTTTTTAAAACTGTGGCCCTCTTCTGTAAGGAATGTGTATTCCCTTACTCCATTGGCAAAATTGTGTGTGGCTTCTGGTCCCCCGTCCAGGTCCCTCTCTCGTCCCTCTCTCTTATGTATAAACTTCTGCTCCTTTCTTTGTCTCAGAGCTTCCCTTTCTTTATCAGGGAATGGGAGAGGGATTTGGGAGAGCAGTTTACTGAGGCAGAAATAGCTAATATCTTTCAATTCACCCACTCCTCTTCCATTGACTCCAAAGTGCAAGAAACTAACTATAAAATGCTAACCCGGTAGTAGCGTGTCCCCTCTCGCTTAGACCATATTTACCCTCGGTGTCACCACTTTGCTGGCATGGATGTTGTATGGTGGGCACTCAACTACAAATGTGATGGGAATGTCCAAAATTCAGCCATTCTGGTTAAGATGTCCGAGCTCAGATTGAAACTATCCTTGACATTGACTTACCACTTCTTCCAGCCCCTTTTCTACTTCATTCTGAGCCCTGTTCCGCGTCCAAATATAAATCTAGCTCCCTTCCCCACCTACTTAAAACAGCCAAACACTTGATACCGCTTCATTGTATGCTCCTCACAACAGTCATGCGGTAGTCTTTGCTCACCCACTTTTTTGTGTTTTCCATGTTTTAGGTTTTTGAGTTCTTAATGTTCAATGTTTACATGTATTTAATCTTCTTTCTCCCCTATTCTTTTCCTTCTTTCTTGTCTTCTTGTCTCCTTCTCTCTTGTCTTTTCCTCTTTTTGTTACTACTGTTGTCTCCTTAGTTACTTATTCTCTATTTCTTTTTCCTTACTTACTGCAGTGGGCATGGGCTGGAATGGTACATTTCTGCAATGTCTGGATAGAATACTGAACCCAGAAAGTAGGCTGCTCTTCCTCTATGTATCTGAAGACTTAAATCATATCTAAATCTAAGAAAAAACTTGTAATACATTGCAATAGATTAGTCCTAAATGTATTTGCTGTAATAGTTTTCTTTATTTATTTTTCATATCTTTAACTGGTTATCCTGCCAGGTACACACATTCTGTCCTGGGGTGACAAAACTCATTGCATCATACTGTATCTATAAAGAACCAGAACAAGTCCCCGTCTTCTCTAGTTAACATGTGGCTCAACCGATCTTTTGCATTTATTAAACAGATATGACAAAACACTTTCAATGGTATATTTACCAGTCCAATACAGAAAAAATTGCCTGTACCTGTGTACAAACTCTCAAGGTAGCCATTACTTCACTTGCGGGTTGGTGTTAGTGGAGAATCGATCTGCTCCACCCTCTAACCCTTCAAGCATTACCCATATGGGTTGGGTCGATATATTGTGGATATTAGAGGAACCAATACTTGGGACAAAGACACTAACCCACCTTTTTGGATGGGGAATTATGTGAATTTATAACAGAATTAACATTGTCATTCTGTACTTAATCATGTTCTCAAAGTTGTTCTCATTTATTAATTGAATCATGTTGTGTGATGAGGGTCACACTCTGCTCCTAGGGCAGTGCTAGCGGAGAACTATTACTCCATTCCACAGCCCTACGAACAATCGTGTAAGGGTTTTTTTATATGCAATCTGGTCATTCGGCATTTGAACCCCAATCATGTATGTCCCTAAGAACATAGGATGAATCATGTATGTCTCTGTTAATGGTGAGGTATTGTGCAGGTGGAAAGAGCTTTGTTAGGGACTATCTATTTAATTTTATCATTGGCTTTAAGCCTTCTCTGTTCCTTTTTTAAGATCTATATGAAATAAATAAATATATTTTATATTTTGTGGTTGGAGTTGTCATTTTTTGGTGCTTTCAAAACCCCACTTTTTCTTTCTTTAAAAGAACTGTCAATGTTGACTGGGATGTACCATCTACCTTTGTTGCTGAAAAAACAAGACATAGAATTTTGCTGATGAACTTGCATGAAAGACTGTAATTATGATATAACATATTCATGTGTAACTTTATTTAACATTATAAAACATTGCTAAGGCATAAAGGAAATTATCTTGATCTATAACTTCTACATATATAACAAAAATGAAAATTATTACAGCAGTAAAACTGTCGATATTTAGACTGGGATAATAATTTGCATATGATCAGAATGTTTTATTCTATTGATATATTCATCAACCTTGGAAAGTAAGTATAGGCAAAGGAAAGTTTTTCTCTTTTTAATCCATATTATACTGAAATATTAAATTAACAAATACTAATTAGTTTTTCTTTGTCTGATGAGACAGGTCATCAACATTTAGAGACATGAGATAGTAATTGTTAAAATAACAATTATCAAGGTAAAATGTTACTCTGTCTTTCCATTATTTTCAACAATAAAATGCATTACATAATTCGTTTTTGACAGTGGATTCCAAGCATATATAAATAAAGAAAAATTTAGTGGACTTAAATGCAACTAGTTTAAGCACCTACTCTTGATAAAGTCTTCTGCAAATTCCATGCACAGCAGCACTCAGACGGAAGAGGGGAGCAAGCACAAAGAGCCAATCACTAGACATGAGTAAACTGGTTTGCATGCATCAAAAGTTGCTGCCAGTGTTTCCTTGGTTGTTCTGCAATCTGCATGAAGCCGATCTCCTAATCATGCATCCGTTCTGGTTTAAAACTTTGGAAACCAAGCACAGATAATAATATGTGTAATGGTTAAGGGAGAACTATGAGGTGAGTGATTTCCACTCATCCTCATAGTTAGAGCTGACGTGTAACATTGAAACTGTCACACATCGGCTCTAGAGATCGGGAAGTGAGTGAACACATACCGTTGCTCGCTCACTTTCCGATCATCTCCATGCAGACAGTGGTGACACTGCTGTGGTGTGCTTCACCTATAGCACCCACCTTACAAAGATGCTTTCTGAGTGTGTTATGGTACTTGACATCCCCCAGAAACTTATGTGGCAAATTATCTGGTCTTAAAAAGCAGACCATTCCCCAGCAAGGGTGGACCATTAAATGTAAAACGGGCAAGGCAAGCTCCCATTCATTAGATGGACTAAATGTTGTATCCAGCCAAGTGGAGCCAGTACGAAAGGACTCAACACAAGGCTAGCCAGGAAGTACTGCCATAGGTAACCAGAGCCAAATATCACAACCAGAACAACAGAAGGACAAACATGTAGTTAGTACTTGCAAAGCAAGGACAAGCAAGGCCAGAAACTGAAATCAATCTGAAATGTAAAGAGTAGGTGCATACACAAGCCAAATAAGTAAGTTCCAAGCTCACTCCGATGATGGACTACAATCACACATTTAGTTTACTAATTTGTATTTGGATTGTAGTCCATCTAAAAGCTTGGAGCAGTGGCTACTTTACAACACGCACTAGGACCAAAATGAAGACAAGCAACCACCCTCCAGAAGGAAGAGCAGCGCCAGCATAAATTCAGAGATGATTTGTAGACATGTGCAATTCGGTTCGTTCCGAAATTCGTTTTGGACGAATTTTCGGAAATTCGGAGATTCGGATGCATCCGAATTCCGAATTAAAGCTAAGACAAATGCAAACCAATCCGAAGTTCCCGATTTCCCGAAATTCATTATTAAACGAATTTCGTTGCAGCAAAACGACATTAGGAAAAATACAAGTTTGCTGGTGCACATGTCTAATGATTTGAGGGTCTACAGCCGAGTGATACACAAATAAGATATGTTTTTGTTAATAGTTAGGGTGCTTGAATGCATTTTGAACATTTAGTTCCTGAGTTTAGTGTCACTTTAGGTTTGTACAAATTGTCCAGTGGCACATCAGTTTAATAGTTTAGTTTGCAAACTTCTTTTTTTTGCAGTACCACGCTGCATTGTCATGAAAGCTCATTAGAAAAAGTCAAAACAGAGTGCACAAAACACTTTAAAACCACAACACCACATTCCCAAAACTCACATAGCTTGCAATAAAAATTATAGTGTATTATCTAAAAGACAAGATCCACAAGTATTTTATACTAGCTGCATAGTATGTAAGCAACTTGGTTAGGCTGCAATATCCTGCAACCTCCTTCTACACTGAAGGTAATCTCAGACATAAAACTGGCTGCAGGACAACTCAGGAGCTCCAGTGCATACTGCTCCAAAAGTGGGAAGAAGAGGGTGATTTTGTCAGCCACTCACTTACCTCCTGTGCATGCTGTGGCTGTAAAGCATGGTCACTGTGAGATACAAAAATTCCTACCTCGAGATGCTAGGTGCTTTGTCACCAGTTTAGCAACAGGACTGCAGGACTTGCTTGCCCACACTTGCCCCCACTTGCCCCCTACTACCTCCGCATGCAGAACTTCCCTTTGAGACTGCCTAACATATTTTTAATAAAGGGGCTTGCCTAAATTTAATAGCAACTGCGACAATAATGGGTATAAATATGTGGTGCTCTGGTGTAGGCTACTTTACAGCACAAGTGCGGTGACATGCTGCAAGCAAAGAGCAGCTTGCTTAGGTCAGCAACAAGTGTATACTATGCACCGCAAAAAAAGCCCTAGCAACAGAAAATAAAATAAAACATGCCCCTCCCAACCAAAAAAAAACACAAACCATTTTTTAACCTAACAGAAAATAGAAATAAATATAGTTAAATGTGAAATTAAAGAAAATAGGAAAAACCCAATGAAAAACACACACTGACAAATGGTTGCTTGGAACCCACCTTTTTATACTAAGGGAGCTGGCGCATAATAAAGCTCCCATTATTGATCATTCTAATGTTGTTGCCCAAAGCTTAGGGGTTGCCATAAATTTTCTGGAACTGTGAACCTTGAACACCAGATTTGGCAAATCTGAACCTCATCCCTGATATCAATATTAATACATTTTTCAACTTAGGGAGACCATACGTTTTACCTTAAAGTGACATTAAACCCTCAGATTTTTTTTACATAAAACAATACTGTAATGTGTGCCTTACTGTAATCCATGGTTGTTTCCCTTTTCTTTGATGCTCTTCCTTTTAAATATGTATCTGTTCTAATTCAGTAAGGCACACATTACACTATTGTTTTATGTTAAAAAATCTGAAGGTTTAATGTCACTTTAAATTAGGTTACTTCACATGTTCTTCACTTTTTCTCTACAGTTACTGTAGAAGAAGTTGCTGAGAGGTTTGTTTTCTATTTTCTAGTTGCCATACATAGCTTTTTAATCCTTAAATGTACTCACACCAGCATGATAATATTCTTTTTTTCCATCTTCTCAACTCCATTCCTCTCCTCTCATCAGCTAGTTTTACCATGTCTCCTAACAGTCAGGGTTAAAAGTCACTCACACGACCAGCTACATAATTGATGAAACACAACTGTAGACTACCATTATTATCAGAAAGTGCAATTTTGTACTGTTGTTTCAAAACTGAAATACCTCAAGGGTAATTACAGACCTTAATGTTACACGGACTGCTTTGAAGTGGAAAAGAGTAGATTAAGATAGCTAAGGCTGCATCTTTGCTCATTTTGTCCTTCAGAGCTAAATCTTCAAGGTTCTACATAATGTTGCACCTTATCTGTGCTACCTCTGCCTTGACTACAAATGTAAAAAGGTGAAGGTTTTTTATGATCATGGTCATCTGTAAGGGTCACTTAAAATCCTGGCTTTAAGAAAAGCTATATTTTCATGTTCAGCACTAATGAAAGTTTTATGCTGCTTGACTTTGCTGTGAATATGGTATGCCTCACTGCCTCTGACTGTCTGTCCACTCAACATAGAAAAGTGCACTTCTCTGACCAGTTAAATAATTTACCATGGTGCCAATTATATAACATAAGAATTTGAAACAACACAGTGGAATTGGAACAGGGAATCAGAAATTCTTAGATTAATTCCTGTGTGATAGACATTGCTTCATTATGTCTCATATATGACTATTATATTGTATTAAATTGTTTATTCTATCTTTCATTTATCATTATTTCATGTATATATATTAAGTAATGTAACACTTTTGTTAAGTATAATTGTAATCTATAGCTGTCTTTCTTTATATCTATATGCAAATGTAATTATAGCTTACTGAATATAACTGTATCAACTTGTGTTTGTGTTTAGAATACTTTTTCCTCCTACACCTAATGAATATATGTACACACAGCATCAGTTTTAGTTTATGGTACATGTAGGTTGTACTTCTTGTTAGTAGTGCAGCATGGTGGTAATGCTTTACTGCTCATCTTATTTCAGTTCAAGTTTATGAACAAAATTTTATCAACAGATTGCCAGTAAAAGAATGTATCAGTGTGCAAACAGGAAAATTGTATTTCATACTTACCGTAATTTTCCTTTCCTGTCCAGCTCCATGTCAGCACACGCATGGGTTAATTCCTCCCTCCTCCCCCTAATCAGGATTGTAACTCATAAAAGCTGAAAGAGTCCCCTGGCTTGCCATTCTGTAACTCGGCTACTATACGGGTGGGCCTTGGAGCTGGACAGGAAAGGAAAATTACCGTAAGTATGAAATATAATTTTCCTATTTTCCTGTCAGCTCCATGGCAGCACACGAATGGGAATTAACTAGCCAAAAACAGGGGTGGGTATGCTTGAACATTTTTTAATCACAACTCATGATAGAAGAAATAACCCTACGGCCGAATTCAACTTTAGTTAAGGCAGCTGGATCTACACAGTACGTGTGCGGAGAAGACCACGTGGCTGCTTTACACACAGTCTCTAAGGAAACACGATTAGGTGCAGCCCATGATGTGGCCAGACTCCTAGTGGAATGAGCAGACACCCCACTTGGGACAGTTATGTGCTCGGCCTCATATGCTAACAATAGCACCTTCCCTATCCAGGATGCTATTAACCTACTGGATGCTGTAGCATCCTTCCTGCACCTGCCGGAACGATAGAGATGACACGTAGACCTGAGCCCTTCCGTGGCCAAAATATACGCTTTTAGCGTATCACCTACGTCCAAGCGGCTAATCTGGCTCCCATCATCTGACTTGAAGTTTGGTAATACAATTTCTTGGTGTATGTGAAAGTCAGTCACAACCTTGGGAATGAACCTCAGCATGGGAACTAGAATCACTCCATCTGCCGGGAAAGTGATGAAGTGTTCTTTAAACCCAAGAGCGGCCAACTCCAAAACCCGTCTGGTGGAGGTGATAGCAACTAGAAAGGCAGCTTTTAATGTGTGGATGAGTAGTACTGGGCTTCCTAGAATGAAGAAGAGTATCGACTACCCTATCTCAGCAACAAAAATATGAGAAGTCTCCGCCTCTCAATATCCATGCTGCTAGGCAAAGTTTCACAGGTGCTGAAAGAAGGTCGGGCAATGGCGGTAGAAATAGTGGAGGCTGGATACCCGTCAGGTGGAGGAGAGGATACCAAGGCCCCTTGGGCCAGTTCGGAATCACTGCCAGGACAGCCACCTATTCTCTCCGGAGTCCCCTCAGAAATTGTAGTATGAAAAGGCACTGGCGGGAAGGCGCAAGCCGTCCAAATGTCCATTCTGCTGTCAAGGTGTCCATCGCCACCGCTTGTGCACATGGAAACTTAAAGAAGAACTTCACGACTTCGGTGTTGGTTCGGGACAAAAATAGGTCTACTTCCGGAGTTAAGCCCCAGGACCCCGTGTCCTGAAATACTTGATCGAGGAGACACCACTCATCGTTGTCCAGAGAAACTCTGGATAGATAATCTGCTTTGTGATTGAGGGGACACGTACACTGCCGATAAATGAAGATGGATCTGAGCCCAGGTCATAATAGGAGAGACTTCTTCCAGCAGGGCACGACTGCGTGCACCCCCTTGTCTACTGATACAAGCCACCGCTGAGGTATTGTCGATTTTCATCAGAACTGACTTCCCCAGGATAAATCGCTGGAAGGCCAACAGCGCCTGAAACACTGCCTTCAGCTCCAGGACATTAGAGACAACCCCTACTGCAGGAAAGGACCAGTGACACTGAGCACCGTCGCTCAGACAGACGGCACCCCAACCCCATTCGCTGGCATCTGAGGAATTCACCATCCACGTGGTAAGGAGGAGAGACTGACAGCCTAGTAGGTTGCAGTCCATGAACCACCAAACCAGGCTGCTCCGCATTAAATAGAATTACATCATCCCTGCTTGGATGTTAGATCCGCCACCCACGGTCAATTTTCATCCAAATAGACAAACATTTTCTGCTGAAAGACAAAAATTCTCCAAATAACTGTATGGGCAACTTTAGGCGCCCAGACCAAGTAGGAATATCTCCTCCACCCATAATGAGCAACAGCAGTGTACTTACACCTTGTTAGCCAGGCCCGAGGATCGCCAGCGGGGCTCCCATGGACCTGCACCATTTAGGAAAGGGCTCACAGTGACTTCGCCAACTCAAGGAGGTAGCAGAAGAAGGCAGACAGCAAGAACTTCATCCCTGCTAGGTAGGCACGCTGCTCTGATCCTGACATGTAGGAGGAAAAAAAAGGAACGGCAAGCCAGGAGACTCTTTCAGCTTTTATGACTTACGATCCTGATTATGGGGAGGAGGGAGGGATTAACCCATTTGTGTGCTGCCATGGAGCTGACAGGAAACAATAATCCAAGCTCACACACAGGAATACATTATTGCCTAGAGATTTATTAATGTAAATAGAAAGGTAAAAAAAAATTCAATTTTTTTAATGTAGCCTGGGGTCAACATGTTAACTGGTGGTTACATTGTACTTCAATAACAGAAACTGGTAACAACTTACCAAATAAAAAGGTAGAGTTTAAAGACCAGATGGTCTCTATTCGTCTCCAAGTTCTCTTCACAGGTGTCCTCAACAGTAACAGCTACCTGGCCTCCATATAGCAACTGCATGTATGATACAGAGAAGATTTGATACAGCATGCAGATTCAAAATATATATTTTATATATTTTACTTACACATACTAATTAGACAAATGTTATTTATTGGTTAGTAGCATTGGATGCTGGGAATTTTCAGGAGTCTCTAGCTCAATTATTGGCATTCCACTGTTGCTTGCGAATAGATCGACTTTAATCAAAATTAATTATTATTGAATAAGCTGTACATTTTAGTAACCTCTCTCCAGTCTCTCAAGGTATACCACAATGTCAAGAAGAAATGTGAAAAGAATAACCTTTCTCCAAATGAAAGTGTATCTGAACCCCAGAACAAAAATATAAGGCATTGCAAGTTACCAGTCTTTGTGGCTGCTGGCTGCACCAGTTTTCTCTTTTCATGGGTTGATTCCTTTATCTTATTTTGATATCTTGTGATGCTGCCAGTAACACTTTCTGTCCCAGGGTGACAGCGCTCACTCACTGCACTGTATTTATGTCACTCCAGGTCTGGAAGTGGTTTAAGGAGTGATTTAGTTATACAAAACACCTTATGCTCCCAAAATATTAAATACTTAACAATGATCATAGTAGAACACACTTTTCCTCTTTAATGTTTTAACTGGACACATCGTTAGCTAACTGCTCATGGGAGAAGTCACATTTAGGAACTCAATACGTGACAGATAGATAGATAGATAGATAGATAGATAGATAGATAGATAGATAGATAGATAAATAGCTAGATGGATAGAAAGATATATATCCTGAAATTAAATAAAAAATATTCCCTCCACTTATTAATCCCCAGTAGACATGTGCACTGCCAAAAAATTCGTTTAGTTTCGTTTCGTTTTAAATTCGGATTTGTGTTATTTCGTTTTTCAGGATTCGGGTGTGAAAGTCAATTCGGATTCGGAATTCGGATTCGGACGAAATTCGGTAGCATTAGTACGAACGATCGTTTTGCTTTCTGTTCTTATTCGTTTCGTTCGTTCGTTTGCAGCAAAAGTGACATTTGAGGGGGGAAAAAATATTTTTCTCCTTCTCTAATGTCACTTTGCTCCAACGAACGAAACGAATAAGAAACGAATAAGAACAGAAAACGAAACGAACGTTCGTACTAACGCTACCGAATTTCGGAAATGGAAATTCGGATTCGTTTGCATTCGTTATGTCTGTAATTCGGAATTCAGATACATCCAAATGTCCGAATTTCCGAAAATTCGTCCGAATTTCGATTCGGAACGAAACGAATCGCACATGTCTAATCCCCAGGTCTCAACAATTACATTAGATGATCTGGATGACATTTGCGTTCACTGTGTAAGCATTAAATGCTCATGTAAGTAAATACAATGTCACTTGAATTTTTAGTGATTGCTAAACCTTACAAAAAAGTCACCATTGTGCTAACTTGTGCACATGTTAACCCAGCTTATCTTAATGCTATGCTAAAAATTTACACAAATAGTTTTTTTCCCCCCGAATGCCATGCAATGTACCATTGAAAGTGGAATAAAGCCGTCCCAAAGTAAAATGTATATGTGTACTTTGAGCTTTACCATTCCGTTACGTTACATAAAAGTCACACTAATGTAATATCCTTTTAATCAGCAGACTTGTTGAAATATCTGGTTGTGTGCAAATTAGGTAAAATTTGCATTAGCAATTCTTTTTTTTTACTATTGCAATTACTAATATAATTGGTAATATAATAAATACCAAGAAATCAAAATAATATGCATATTTCCAAATGTACTACCAAACTGAAGCCCTATGTGCCCAGAAAAAATTATGCATAATAAATTAGGGTAGGCTACAAAATCTAAAAGATATAATGTGCAGAACTGAGACATTGCCAACATAAAAAAATGCTCTGGAACTCAAGAGGATTTAGGGACATAAAAGCCTGGGGACTCAAGTGGTTAAGCAAGCTGCCCACACCCCTTATTACAGGCTGGGCTAATGACCTCAGCATAAACCATCAAAATGGTGGTGCCAACCAGCTGCCAAAAAACATACCACAGAAAAATAACAAACTCCACAAACAATACATGTTTAAATTTAAAGTGATATTAAAGCTTTGCTTTTTAATTTTTAGATCTAGGAGACCCACATTTTTTAAAAATCTTCTGTTCTTTTTCTTTAAAAATGTTCTCTTCCTCCACAAGGTTCATCCCCCCGCACCCTGCATGGGTGCTGCCATCAGCTAAGCAGCTGCTGTGGAGGCAACCGTGCGTGCTCATGCCCGCAACAGCTGTGTGCATCCATAGACACACACAGCCCTGCAGCAGGCCTTGCCCCTCCTCTCCTCCCTAATGGGTGATTGATGGCAGAAGGAGCCTATGGCTCCTCTGCCCTCAGTATCCTCCCCCTGCAACCAGGAAGTTCGGGGAATGGAGGATCGTGTCGGGGAAGGGCAGTGACAGGGGTAAGTGTGGGGGGG
>NW_017306279.1:4260905-4268943 GCF_000935625.1 Nanorana parkeri | reverse complement strand
GGACAATAGGAAACTATTGGGCGGAGCTAGCTGTCACTGCTAGCTCCGCACAATCGTTTGCTATTTACTTTTTACAAACTTTTTTCACTATTTTTCTGTTCTGCTCGGTCCCTCTGAGGGACCGGGCAGAACAGCCGAGCTGAATGCCTTCTGCACGTTCGGCCGAACATGCTGAGCATGTTCGGCCGACCTGAAGCCACACAAAGCAAGCCGATGTACGGCTGATTTCAGCCGATGTACGGCTGAAATTAGCCGTACCAGCCTAAAGTGAATAGCCGAACAGTGTTCGGCTCACTTCACTTCAGATCGGTCATTCACTCGGCTGCCCTCGGCAGCTTCGTGAATAGACCCCTATGAATACATATAAAACAATAATAACAACAAAACCAAAACATACATAATATTCCTACTACATAGTACCTGCAGCAAATATTGCCAAAAAAGAATTGTCTTTGATGAAGAGGAGGTGTAAAAGGATACCTCAGTGTTTAAATAAACTGCTTTGCTTGTAAAAACAAGTTTTTTTTGTTGTTGTTTGAAAACCACTAAAGCAAGACAATGTTTAGGGCTCTAGGCAGACTGCATTACTGTCAAAGGACTGGAATGCTTTTTATGGGTTTTTTGAACATTCTAAACAATATATTTGAAAATGAAAGCAGACACAAATTAAAATATTTATCATATTGAGCTTTCCTATAACTTCCCCCAATATACCAGGGTTCCCAAAAGTGATCAATATTGACCCCAAGGGTTGATGGGACTTTCCCAGGGGTCATTAAAAAGGCTGGGGCTAAAAAAGGGGGTCAGTAAATGCCTGGTGGTCAATAGGTGGTTGCTAAATGATGGAAAGTCAATTGGTGTCAATCTTTTGGGTTCTCAGTAGAGCACCACGCCAGCTCCTTGTCCTAAAGGTGAAGTGGCTAGTGACAAAACAGTGTAATCCATGTTTGGATGTTCAGATGTTAGCTGAGTGGCCTTGCATTATCTCTATCAGTTACCGGCCTTGTTTACCAGCATGCTTTGCTTTGTGTGTCTTTGACCTTCCACTCTCTTCCTTTCGGGAAAGTTCTACAGTACAAACGTGTTCCCTGACCATACTGCATGTACTCCCTCACCTTGGACTCTGTTGAAGAGCCAGTAAGTGCACACCTCAAAATCAGCTGAAGAGTCAGTGTGTAAATCCATAGTGATAGGAATGATGCTACAGAACTGATTGATTTGCATGTACTAAAAATTGAGCATTGTAAGAATATTTTTACTAATATTATTATTTGTAGTGCTATTATTTAAAATGCTATTTATTGAATAATTTTCATATATATTTTTTAGGGGATGTCTGTGCTATATTGATGGTGCTCTTCACCAGTCCCTTTCTCTCAGTCACCTTTTCTGTGTCTGTTGATCCAACGTCTTATAACAATACAATTGTTATTGACAATACAATGTCCTATACTGACTTTGCTCACTTTCAGCACGTATTCTCATACACATCTTTGGCTCTGGTATTCACATCTGCAATAAAGTACAGGGAGAGGTTTCTCAAGCATTAAGTTCTAGGGGCATTCAAGTTTAGAAACAAATCTTGAGGTGGTTGCTGTAGGCACAAGAATCTGGAGAACATTCTTATCAACTAATGGCTAAGTAGTAAGCTTGTCACCCTTTCGTTTTTTGCACTATTGTCTTTTCTCCACATGGTTTTGACCCCTGTCTTCTACTCAGTTTTTCCTCTGGAGTTTGACTCTGTCCATCCCCTTTACATATCTGTTGGTTGCTCATCATGTTCTTCCATAAAGTTTCTCTGCCTTACACACTACGAGTGACCAATTCCCATTGCAATAACTGGCATGGCCCTATGGCCGTAACAGCAATAATGAAATTGTATTTAAAACAGGTGACATTTCATACCCCTGCCAGTCTCTTGGTGAGCCTTGAAAATGCAATCTCCATTTCAGCTTGACAGAACAGATACAGAATAGGGTCCTGGTACAAATTAATTAACTTGTGTTCAACAAACAGATGATAGGAACCCATCTACACTCAAGCATGAAATCATATGTGCTGACAATGATTAACAAAATGCTGACTATGGTGGATTCAATATTTTGATAAACACTATTTAATGTAAGGAAACAAATTCTCTTGAATACAGTCTTTTTCTAGCAGACAACAGTGCACTATAAATGTAAGCTCACAGTTTTATTGGAGTAAACATCATTATTAATGAATCAGGAATTTTAATTATGCATTTATTTTACTGCAGTCAGGAGATGAAAATAGTTGAAGTCTTGACCTTGGAAAATTATGAGACCATCAAAGAAAATATCCAAAAGTACTACTCAACAATGGTGATTAAATAATTCTACTGATTTTTAGAAGTCCTGACTTTGGTCCACATGGAAGCATTTCTGTGGTCAATGTTTATTTTATGACTTGCTACAAATTTGCAAAATGATTGAGAGTGAATAATCTGTTTACAACACATGTCACTTTAGTGAAAATCATGGAAGAGTGGTGTAACCAAAGCATCAATCCTTCATAAAACCATGCCAGGGGTTGCCTAACTAGTTATACTGCTCTTCCATGATATGCTACTGGTGGATTTAAGAATGCAATAAAAAAGAAGGTTATTTCACTAAATGCAGGCCCCATGTGACAATTTTGTTGTAGTGTTTGTGTTGACATACTTCAAAAGTCCCAAGTGGTGTCAATCACTGCAGAAGACATTCTATGTAGATAGGTGTGCATTTGTCCCCTTTTTGTACTATGATAGTCTGTGAATATGACCCTAATCCTAAATCAATGGCAGAAAATGTTGACAAAGTCTCCATTCACTCAGTGCTTTTCTCCTCTTTTTGGAATCCTGTTTTAAAAAAAAAAAAATTATTTGCGCAGAGGAGGTGCATGGAGGCCACACATAAATTATAACTGAAGCCAAATATGCAGTAGATTCCCTGCTAAAGAGACATGATTTATTACTTTCTTTGATATCTCAGGCCCTTAAATAGTGCAGTTAACTGGGATTTTGCAATGAAATGCAATTTAATTGAGGATAGACATGACTGTGGCCAAATCATGTATTAATAAATAGAGCCCTTAATTTGTTCATCTTCTTATCTATTTTAAAACAGCTCAGTAATGCGGGTTATATCTGTGCATTTTAAATTAGTACACTTGCAAATTGAATTATCCTTATAAGATACAAATTTAATAATAAGGATGGTTCATCACCTCCGCAAATTAATAAAGTATTGTTGATTTATCTTTGTCACAGTATAATGTGCAGTGAAGATACAGTAAATCACCATTGCAAATGAGCCAGTGTTTCCTAAAACACATGTATAATAAATTGCACTAAATTTGCAATCATGTATTGACCTTCATGATAGAAAAAAGTGGTTGTAATGTAAACTATACTACCTATAACATAATATATTTATATTTAATGGTCAGTGTTTAATTTTCTTCTATTTTTCCATGTACTGAATTTTGAAATATATGAAAACAGTTGCTGAAGGGGTATTATGAAATGTTTGACATTTATATTCAAGCTTGCAATTAAAGTATTAATAAATATTTGGAGTGACAGTGTAAAAAAGTACCAAATTAAATTACTATGTGATGCACAAGCCTCATTAAGTAAACACAAAAACGACATTTACCTTCCCTAACTGAGCCAAATCCTCCTTCATTTGTGTCTCCCTTGCTTCCCCTACATAAACTGCAGTTAACAATTCAGAAAATAGTGGGCAGGACTAGGTGTGGCCAGGTACTGATTGACAAATGATAGGCTTGTGAATCAACAGTGATGATGCTGATCAGTGGCGGACCTAAGGAACAAAGGGCCCTGGTGCAAGATTTTTTTGCCTCCCCCCCAAAAAAAAACACAGCACACTCTTTCCGCAGCGCTCGACCGGCTTTCACTTTCTCTCCTCCCCGCTGGGGCATTTAGCCAAAAGTGCTATTTTTGGCCGATATGTTTTGGCAGCCCATATATCGGTGCGTCCCTAATATTTACAGCAATGCAGAATGGCACAGGCTATAGAGGACTACACATCCCAGCAGTACTTTATATAACAATAGCATTTCTGTATAAAGTACTGCTGAGATTTGTAGTCCTCTATAGAGGGTGCCATTCTGCATTGCTTCAACACCTGATCCTGGAACCACCGACAAGCGCAGACTCCCGTCTCTCAGGCTGTCAGAATATGCATACAGAGCATGTCGGTTACTATTTAAACCGGCACGCTGTGTGCAGCTTCTGAGAAGATACACTATTAGCGTAGCGGGGAAGCTGGCTGCGTATTTTGCATCGCTGAGTATTTAAAAAAAAATGTTTTATTTTATGTTCCCGGGACATTTTAAAATGTCCTGGGATTTTATTTAAAAAATGTCACCTTACCTTAACATGGTGGACCCTGGTTGTGGGGCGTCTGCTGTGGCCGCAGCTGCTCCATCCCTCTGCCGCCTTTCTGCCATCTGCACATCCGACACTCCTGGCCAGTGGCGTAGCGAGGGGGGGCACATGCCCCGGGCGCAGTGGCGAACTGACTGTGCGGCCGTCACCGCAGCTCCCAGTCAGCCCGCCCGCATCAGACCCAGCTCTCTAATTTTGCTCCATCCCTCTGCCGCCTTTCTGCCATCTGCACACTCCCGGCCTGTGGCGTAGTGAGGGGGGCGAACTGACCATGCGGCCGTCACCGCAGCTCCCGGTCAGCGCCCCCCGCATCACACCCGGCTCTCCGGCTCTCTAATTGGCCACCGCTCGCTCCTCAAGTGGGTCCTCTGGAGGCCCCTCCGGCGGCCGTCTACAGTGCCTGATTAGAGGGCTGCGTCTGCCTGATCTGGGGCAGGCGCCCTCGCTACGCCACTGGCCGGGACTGTCGGATGAACCGACACTCCCGGCGCAGAGACTGGGGGCCCACCGGCCGCTGGATACCAATCCGGTGCTATCCGGCGGCCAGCAACTTTGCTGAGCCCCCCAGGCTGAGGCCCCGGTGTGGCCGCACCAGCTGCACAGGCGGTAGTTCCGCCACTGATGCTGATAGCCACACCTCCTGCAACATCTTCTCATCTCACTTTAGTGCAAGCAAGCACATCTTACATGAGAAGGTCAACTCTGTGCTGAAGTCAGAAGTAGTACAGCACTGTTGTCACACTATCACAGGAAGATGCATTAGGTGGAATTCCCTGGCTGGATATACAGGTATTTGTGGGACTTTGTAGGGGGGCTAAGAAAGATCTATAATTACAGATGCACCTATAATTAAAGAGTAACTCTACTTTTGTTGAGAACAAAACACCAATCCTCTCTGAGTGATCTGTATACATTACAAGGATTTTAACAAACTTTGTTGTGGTTCCCCAACTGTTTCTGTTCTGAAGAAAAAGCTGTTTGTTGCAGCATGTCCTTTTCAAACTGATTCCTAAATGGGAGTGTCTGGGATTTGTTTTATAATGAGCTACTGGGCTTCTTGTGTTGTAATGAGGAAAGGTGCATTGTTTTAGTGGTAATTAACCCTTGGCGATTACCTTACACAAATTATACTTATCTTAGTGCAGACGTCTGAGAAAATCAGCCAGCCAATTACAGGAGCAGGAAGTGATATTTCTGTGGGAGTTACGTACACTAACTGTGTATGAAATGCCTCCAGGTTGCCATATTGCATTTCATTTTTTTTACATTTAGAACGTTACAGCAGCTACAGTTTTATATGGAAAGTAATTTTTAAAAACATTAAATTACAAAAGGGCTTGTGTAAAAATTATATATGCTCTATTATTTTTTTATATTTTTAAAGTGGAGTGTGCTGCACCACATATTTTGTAATGGGAGGCAATCATTCTACTTTTTTATATGGATTCATTTAAACTCGGTTCTGATATTACAAAACAGTAATTTATACTTGGCCGAAAGAAAATCTTCGCATGGAACTCACAGTAATGCCAGTAGACAAACACAATTGCATCACCAGGGTGCTTTTTTAAATGTGCTGCCATGAACTCAATAATGGAATGGAATAAGCAAGCACAAACAGCAAAGATGCATTTACTTCATACGTTTACTTCAGTTATCCAATCATGTGCAAGCAAAAATTCTGACCACTCTCTACTTTATTAACTGCCTGATGATGGCATGGGACAATTTGCAAAATGAGGAAAAGGTGTTACATAAAGAACAGCACTTGATAACTGTTAACTGAGGCGGCACAAGCAGCATCAGCAAGTGTGATCAAAATTTACATTAATGAGGAGAAAATATGTGTGTTTGTGTAAATATACACAGGGGATTGATAAAATGAAGGGAAAAACTTACAATATTTTAATATCAAGAACCACGGCCACCCTTAGCATTAATAAAAGTTTAAATCAGTCATCAAATGCTCTGAGATAAGCCTTGAACTGTGTTTTTTTGCACCAATCTTGAACAATAAAAGTTCTTTGAGGGATGAAAAAGGTAGTAATTAATCTACAATCTGCTCTCTGTACCTCCCAGGTACCATTTTAATAGTGTCAATGGCTCAGGGAAGAGATTTCAGCACCAAAAAAGTGAAAATCACAAAGCTCCCCTAAGGTCTCTAAGCTAAGTAACTCCCTAACACTTAAAGGCATATTCCATCGTTTGAAAAAAGAAAATAAATGCACACACATTAATCAAAGAAAAATGTGCATCTATTATTTTTTGCATTTGAGCATGCAAAGCATAGCAACCAAGATCAGTTGATCATGGGTGCAATGCATAGAGCTCTATAAACTGTGGTTATGGGGCTGGAGGAAGTAAGGAATGGACTAAAATTATAGTAAAGTAACTGCACTTGTGCTCCACTGAGATCTATAAGTCCCTCTGCTATGGTGACAAATGGAACCCGTAGTCTTTTTAGTCATAATGCTGTAAATGGACCTATGAATGAATAATGCGGCTGTGCGGGTGCACTAAGCAACGCCGAGTTCAAATGTAAACCAAAGACAGTAGGGAGAAGATTCCCAAGATTCAGTTAAGTGTTGTGGGGTAGCATTGGGGTGGAGGACAGTGGAATGTGGCCATGTATAATGTTACACCCTAGATATGGGTATGATATAAAACATGGTCTGAAAGGTCTACTTAGCCTTCAATCTTCCCAGTGCCTAAAAAACATTTAACACTTAGCCCTCATTTACACTAGTACAAAAAGGATATTGAGCCACCAGAAGAGCAGGACACCACACCCCTAGATATACATATATAACAACCAAGAAATAGTGGGGCTTTTAAGGTGTCACTCTAGGCATGAAGAACACATTATATTTCAAATACATCTTTATTAAAAATGGATTCTTAAACACCATAAAAGCATATATATATATTCCCGTTGGTATTGAGTCAGCAACACCACCCTCAATGCAGTGTTATCTATAATAACTTTAGGCATCATGCCTCTCTGGAACCCACGATCACATATTAAGCATCAACAGTGTCATAAACAATATTCCAAGCATCTTTGGTCATAATTATTAATTCAACATATATAATGTCATTGTAATAAACTTTCTGAAGTTTTGCATTGATGTATCGTGTTCTTCATGCCTAGAGTGACACCTAAAAAGGGTATAAAATTCATTTCAGTACAGCGCTGCATGACGGAATAAATGTCAGTTAAAGTACCGCAGCGCTGAATACTGAAAAATGGCCTGGATGGGAAGGGGGTTTAACACCGCGGATGTCAACTGGTTAAAAGCCCCACTTTTTCTTGGTCCTCATTTACACTAGAAAAGGCCGGCACATATAGCTCGGTGCTGTGTGCACGGCCGTATCGGGCAGCTCCCGGGAAAGACAGGTGCTGCGTGTGTTTAGTACGCAGCTCCCGTCCTTCTCTATGGCAGTGTGAGGTCGTACGCCGCCCTACGCCTACCCCAAGTGCAGGTCCGTTTGGGTGCGTGTTTCCTGACTCGGACGCAGACAGGATCCATCCTGTCAGCATACGAGTACGGACACCCACACCCGCACGGACATGCTGGGCGGGTGAGCTTAGGGCGGCGTATGCCCTGTGCTTTCCATTCATTT
>NW_017306279.1:4137427-4260774 GCF_000935625.1 Nanorana parkeri | reverse complement strand
CAGGCACTAATGTGCCTGCGTTCCGGGTGTGGGCGATCGCACTGCGGGTGTGGGGCGTGGCTGCGGTGCCAGTGACTTCACTGCACCTCCATGCCCCCCCCTCCCCGCCCCTGAATGCAGGTGTTTTTTCGTTGGTAGATCTCAATGAGCTCGTCATTTGAAAAGTAGATCTCCAGACGAAAAATTGTGGCCGCCCCTGATGTAGAAACTCTTCAAACACAATGACCCTGCATATGGCAAGTGGCACTTTTGGCATGAGTTGTTAGAATATAACAAATTTCCACCTCTGACCAATCAGTCTAATCCAAATCTCACAATGTTCAGGTAAAATGATTGGCTTACTAATAATGATATATTTGACAAAATGCTCAGACTTTTTTTTATGGATGCGAAAGAAAACAAAGACATTTGGAACAGTGCGTTTGAATTTGCTAGAGACAGTTTTGAACTTTCTGTGATCCTTTTTCTTTTCATGATAGTAGCTTCCTTTAATAAGATTTATCAGACTCTGCATGACCCACTGATACCTGGCATCACTTTCATCTGCCCATAAATGTTAAGTGAAAAATTATTATAACTAATGTTTCTTCCATTACAGTACAGTTCGTCAGGTTCTATCTGCAATGCAAGGGCACATATTTCAAACTGTACTTATGTTCTGGTCCTGATATAGATCAAAGTGAGGGATGTATACTTAAAAATGGACGATATTGCCAAGAAGCATTCATTTTTTTATGAATAAAAATGCCCCGATTGCCCTTTTTTTGTGACAGTATACAGAGTTGTGATTAGAAATGCCTAGGCATTTGTAAATGTCTTTTCAAACAGGATGTACCCCCTTTGTTTTACACATGTCTCATGATAATTACAATGTAGAAAATGATTGTCCAGATGTCCTTTTGGAGGCACTATGCTAGCTATGCTCATGGGTTCTAAACATAGAAAGACATGATGACTCTTTTGGTTCTTCTCTACACCCCAATAATTCTCAGTTTTATGGCTGGATTTATCCATAAATGTTTAAAGTGCACCAGAAAAAAGTGTTTCTTACTGTCAGAATACTTAGGGTTATTTTCTATTTCTCAGTAATGTATGCAAATAAGTAGGCACAGGAAGGAGGAATGGCAACCAACTGAGAGAACCACTTATTATATGAAAAGAGAGTCAGACCATAATAGCAAGTGTGGAAGGCCCACAGCAGAAACACGGGGGGCTTGAGCTAGCAACTAACCAAAAACATATTTTCTTGCTCAACAGTTCAGTTGTTGCCAAGTGGGTACACATGCCTAAAGAAAGGCATAAGACATGTACCTGACTCACTGTACATGGAAGTCGAAAAGACAGGTCAACCTGGCAGGGAACCCGGTGCTAAATCATTCCTAGACTACCTGATTCTAGGTCAGAGTTTCATGCATTGCAGAGCAGCTACCTTGCTGGGATCTATTGAAAGTCATCCCTTGAGCCAAGCTTAATATTAAAGTTCGAATAAGAGAAAAAGCAGGTCAGAAATGGAAACCGTGTAGGTTTTAGCAGATTGTCTGCAAAGCACAGGTTATAAGGTTTATAACTGAAGACCAGTCAGCACTGACTCTGAGTCAGGCTGGTCCTTATATAGGTTGCTTGGTGCCAAAGTTGAGGGCATGTATCTCAAAGCACATACATGAATGCACACACATGCAGTTTTGAGAATGCCCTTTATACAACTAGTAGCACTGAACTTTTCAATTTAAAATACTGACTTTCTCTTCTCGGTTCTCTGCCTTTTGGCTAAGATCAAGTGTAGTATCTGTTCTTATCAGTTTAATATCTGATACGTCCCCTATCTGGGGACCATATATTAAATGGATTTTTAGAACAGGGAAATGGAAGAAGAGCTTGCTCTGTCCACTCCACGCATCGACCTGGTATTGCAGTATCTCCAGGACCGGTGCACAAAAAAAAAAAAAAATACTGACTTTTAAATTCAAGCTTGCAATCTTAGTAATTTACTTGCACACTATGGAAAACTTACGTCTGAGTCTGCCATGTTACAGCCAAGACAACTCAGCGATTTCTGTCACCTCTCTATTACCGCAGTTGCCCTCTTCTCAGATGCTTTTTCTGCTGTTGATGTCTTCTTTGTTCATCCTCAGGGTGGTCACTGATAATGTAACTCCTGTGCATGCCAAACCTGTGGCATGTTACAGCTTCCTACAATGTACATTGCAATGTGAATGCTCCAAAGGCAGTATAAATAAAAGGGAAATACGTTTTTTAGCATACATATTCTCTACTACAAAAAAGGTGTCCACTGGAAAAATATTTAGAGTTCAGTTCTGCTTTAAACACTATGTTGATATATTACTCTTGATGCCTACAGCTAATGTGAAGATATTTCAACTTTTTTTCATTGGTGGCCATACGGGCTTCTCTGCATGTCACACCTGACAGAGTCTAGAAACATTGTAAAAAAAACAAAGAAAAAGATGATTACATTCTATTATGCAAAGGCAGCTTTCCGTGCTGTGCTCTGTGGGAGCTGAGTATGCCAGCAATATAGTACATTACAGAGTAAGAACAGTCTCAAGCACATCCTTATCAGTCATATTCAAAAAGAGTTTCAAAGTGTTAGCAGACCAGATGGTAGTTAGCCGTGGCCTAGAGTGTTCCCCCTCTGTACTTTCCTGCAATGGTTACCAAGTCAAATCTACTTCCTCTCACTATATGTATCTGCAAAGCAATGTCAATACTTATACAAAGGTCCTAAATGCCCTTTCTTGGTGCTGCTGCCTCAAAACTGAGTCTTTTGGTTTAGGTTTTCAAGATGCTACTTAACAGGGCTGATAGCAGGTCAAACTGTCAGGTACTGTGCACATTCCTTTTTAGGGAATTCTGCAGCTACTAATACGATCCAATCTTAATTTCCTTATTTGTTTGGAGGGGCTCAAGTTTGGACTGGGTTTGGTCCAAACCTGAGCTCATCCCTAGTCAGAACTTATAACAGCAACTTAAATCATGTTGCCTCCTGGCTGTTTGGTCAGTTCACACCCTCAGCCTGTTTTAAGCACAGACTAAATCACACACTGCCCAGCATTTCATCACTTAATTTTTGCCATCAGGCATTTCCAGGTGTACCGAACCATTACCCCCTCTCTACTGCACAACAGCCAGACTGAGGGAAGCAAACCCATCTGCATTATAAAAAGTAAGATTCTGGGTGGCACATACACTATATCCTTGATCATGCCTTTCACCAGCTGGGGCTGTCTATCATAATATGAAATTAAAAACATTTAAAGTGATAGTAAAGCTTCATTTTTTGTTTTTATAAGTAGGAGACTCATACTTTTAAAACTCATTTGTTGTTTTAAATTAAAAATGTTCAGTTCCTCGTTCTTTAGTGTCCCCCCACATAGCTCTTCCACCCACCCCCTGCAGGGCCACCGCCATCAGTTAAGCAGCTGCTGTGGAGGCAACTGTGCGTTCTCGCTCCTGGCTGTGCCTGCAAGTAGCTGTGTGTGTCCATAGACACACAGCCCTGCGGCAGACAACGCTCCTCCTCTCGGCCCATAAGGTTGATTGATGGCAGAAGGAGCCTATGGCTCCTGTGTCCTCAATCTCCTCCCCCACAACAAGGAAGTTCGGATAAAGGATCGCTTCGGGGACTGGCGGCAGTGACAATCGGCGCTGATAGGTAAGTGGGGCGGGGGATGGAGGATAAAAAAGGTACTGGGCAGTTTTTACCTTAATGCAGAGAATATAAAAAATGCTGCGCCTTTAGTAATATTTTAATCTCAACTCTGGAGGAAGTAGTAGAACTTCTGTTAACTTCTATTGCTGCCTGTGTACCCATTAGGGAGATTTCCCATCACATCCTGTCAGGACAGACAGTGATGGGAAGTCCCTCTAAAGGTACACAGACAAAAACAAAATAAATTTTTAGCGGATTGGAGAAGGGTTAGAAAATCTGACAATAGTTGTATTGCTGTCTGTGTTTACCAGTCAAGGTGACAACCGTACCCCCTCACTTCTTGTCCTGGTGCCATAGGACCAGAAAGTGAAAATATCTCCAACAAGATCAAAACAGAAATACAAATCTGATAGAAAAAATGTGATTTTGAACTAATAAAACTAAAACAATTATGAATAAAGTTAGACTCCACAAAAGCAGCAAATGCAACAAACAAATATGTTTGTTTATTGTTTGCCTACCTATCCCTACTATAAACATCTCATTCAAAATTCCATATTCATTTGAAATAATATCTTGATTTCCAAGCATGTACTTTGTTCTCTTATTTCATGTTTCTTTTTAAAGCTTATTATTTTTAAATGAATGATCCAAACACAGTTTTTTGCAGTGGTGCAAATTTCGGGAAGCAATCCGCAATTCAGTGTTACAGTTTGTTTATCACAATATAGCAGTTAAAACTTATTTCCACAAAATCAATCAAAATTTCCAGTAAATAAAAATCACTGAGTTGGTCTTGGTGGCACGCCCCAGGAAAAGAAATAAGCCATTTGAGACTTATCTCAAAGCTTTCAAACCATAAGTCGTGCATCATAAAGGCATAAATCCTTGCTAATGTGTGTGTGCTATTGGGATTACAATGATAACTGCCCCCTTAGGAAAATTAGATTCTTTCTAAGTTTCTTTATTGGAAGGCTGGCACTACATTAGACATAGGTTTCTGAAAATTAGCAAAAATTTATGTAGCATTGTGAGAAGTGTTATTATAAGCTTGCATTTTCTTAGAACTTTAGGATGCATAATCATTCTTCATTTTACATTTTATTTATATATTTCCACTGATTTGTAAAAATCTTTGGATTCTATGGAAAGAAGATGTAATCTTGGCTTTCCTTAACATTGATACAATCTGTTTTCAAAAAGCTTTTTTCTTTCAAAACATGAAATAAAACCCACAAAACAAGGAAACCCTGCAAAATATACCTATAATGTTGAATATTGCTGAAAAAAGTTATCATTATCATACTTATAATGAGTAAGGTATCATGGAAAATGTACTGAATATACACTTGGGATCTAATACACTGTAATTGTGAGTACCGTATTTTGCGGTCTATAAGACACTTCGGACGATAGAACGCATGGCTTCTGTGACAGAAATTCTATGACAGAAATTCTGTCACAGAAGCTGCAGTTAGTGGCGCTGTCTCAGTAATCACACAGAGCAGACGAAGAACACCGTTCTTCGCCTGCTCAATGTGCTCTATGGTGAGCTCCTATGGGGGATGGTGACGGGTCACAGTCCCGCAGAGGAACGGGGGACCCAGAAAACCTCGGCGGGGGGCGGACACTATCGCCGATGCCGCCGCCGCTCGATTTAATACAAGGGATCTACTTAGATCGCTTGTATTAAACGAACAGCGGCTCCCACTGTACATTCAGCTCTGCTTGTCAGGAGCAGGGCTGAATGTACAAAAAGAAACTACTCGCCCGGCGCCCGAAACTGCATGTCCCGGGTGTCGGGCGATAGGTATTTGCTCCATAAGAAGCAGGCACATTTTCCCCCCTCCTTTTGGGGGAAAAAAAGTGCGTCTTATGGAGCGAAAAATACGGTAATTATACAAGCTGAAATTTAATCTGTTTATATTTTGCTTTCCCTGGTTCTCCCCTCCCTCTTCATCAACATACTAATACAATTTTTAAATAAAACCTCTCCATTTTTATTACATATCTTATTATAAACCCTGTGATGTAATCATTGGGTCTTTATTTCTCTCTATGCAATGAAGGAAGATAATGGCTGGTGGAAGAGGGGAGCAGGGTGCTGTACACAGGGCCTTGCCTCCGTGTTTCTTTCAAGAGCCCTCAGGCCTGATGCAAGCAGTGGGCTGGCTCTTGGGAGGAGTTATGCAAATAGTAAATTCCTTGATGGGTGGATATCAATTTGGCGGAGTGGGAGTTCCTAGGCGGACTCCATTTGCTCTGCAGACCACACTAGGTAATACTAGCATGTGCCAGCTGAGCCTTAATGATGAAAAGAGATTAAATTCTAACAAATGAAAGGGGGCGGGACAAAGACAGTAGGAGGGGTGGAAAGGGATGGATGATGCTGGATGTCCCCTAGGCAGGAAAGCCTGTTGCCTTTATCTGATTTACTGTAGCTTGTAATGCACACTGTGATAAGCTCACCATGTGCAGTCAAATTAGAGTTAGCTTTTTCAGGAGAGGAGACTGCAAAACTGAAGGTAGGGCTGGGTAGGGGTACACGTTAGACCAGCCTTAAATACTTTACATAAAGTATATGAAAATGTATTAAATTAACTTTTTTTATTTGCTTTGGCCTGTGAAATATTCCACTGAATCATGTATATGTTCAAAAAATACCTGCTGATCCTGCCAGAAATCAGCTGATTATTTGGTATTCAGCTGATTATTGTAGCAAATCCAAGAATTCAGGATAACTTGTTTTAAAAAATATATATTTTTTCTACATTGATACAGCACAGTCCCCAAAAGTCCCTTAAATTTAAGAAGAGCTGTTCTAGAGCCTCCCTGAACCAGCATAGTAGGGTTGGTCGAGTGGCAACTCGCCTGTGTGGTCTTCAAAGACTTCCCCTCACAAAAGAATGTCTCCCTTTTCCTGATGAAGGTGGGAATGTCCTTGAATAATAACAACATTACACTTAATTGCTACTCAAATATTTACTGTATTTCTTTGATTGTACTCTTTGATTTTATTTTTGAATAATACCTTTACATTTGAATTGTTGGTTTTCTTTCCTTGAAAGCATGAAAGGATTTAATTAAAAAGAAAAGACTGGAAAACACGCTAAATGTTCCAGCACAGGGACAATGCTGGTATTATTATAGTTATAGAAGTGATATAACTTTATATATGATAGATACATATTTTGTTATATTGCCATTTGTATTTTAAAATATCAATTAATCAATCAATCAATCAATCAACCAATCAAAGGCACATTCATAAATATCATGAACACTTCTACATCACCAGGAGTATTAATTAAAAGGTTAAGAAGTCCTGCCCACTGTGTTTGGGTTTTTTTGGCCCACTGGACACATAACCCCCATTTATTGTCGAAATGTTTCGTAGAGTCATCTCTTTTTTTTGTTTTAATGATATCTGTGGTTGCAACATTTTGTCAAAAGAAAAGGGTTGGTTGCATCTGGATGTATAGCATGAATTAATTTGTTCAGAAGACATAGAGTTATTTATACTCTTCATTGTATCAACTTACAGACTAGGAGATCTGTATTTTGCTACTACGGGGTTACAGATAGCCATGATTAGAGAAGAACTGGTTTCAGAGCAGAAGGAGGCCACAAGAGAGCATTACCACCATATATTATACCAGGTTCCAGGTTAAATGCAACCTTTTGAAACAGAGTGATACGATTCTTGAGTTCCTCAATGAAGAACCCTCAGAGCAGGTTCCATTATTGTATCCTGCTAAACTGCCTTCACTACATGTAGTGCATATGTCAAAAAAGGTCAGTCAATTTAGAGAAAGAAGCACCCGAAGTGATATACAAATCGTGACTTTTCCTCTAATTTAGTATTACCAACTTCGGTCTGCTAGACTTCCCCATTGGTCTTTTAAAGTAGACCTTTTACTAAAGGTTTAGGTCTGCTTATTAAATTCTCCCTCCCCTCCCCCCAGGATCTCTTCAGAAGGATTGTGAAGTCACTTTCTTTTTTTCTACAGCTTTAATACGGTCATTTTACATGAGAGGGTAGGGCAGTATTGAATAAGCAGACCTTTCATTTGGGTGCAGTGTCCAATTTAATGTAATGGACAGCCTTACTGCTGGGGTGAAAGAAAGTTTGAATTTTACAGAAAATGTTAAGTGTTGCATTTAACTTTAGCTGTTTTTATCTCTGGATCTGCTGACCATTTTACTTGCCACTGAAGGTTACATCTGCTCATGCACTTTTTTGTTCTATGCTAAATTTGTACTCTCCAGGTTTGTGAGAGGTTTCTTTTAAAATTATCACATTTTAGCAAAAACATGGAAAGAGAAATGATTACATGTGCTCTCTTTTACACATGTATATTATTTGTTAATATGTAGACTGTTTTTATGTATGTAAAATTTTAGGTGTTTGAAATGAAATCCAGGCAAGAACAAAACAGTTTGGACATCAGTTCCAAATTAATGTGCTTTGTTTGTTAGTAATGTAAAAAAAAATCTTTATATTTTCCATGGCCAATCAATATTATCATATAGGAAATGCATCATTGCTAAATGGCCATGGCGATAAAATTAACAGAAAGCTACAGCATATATATTATAATAAAATAATATAAATAAAATTTTATTAATATAAATAAAAAAATACTCAGTAACATCAGCAATTTTTACTGATAAGTGAGCAGATTCTGTTAACATTCATTCAGTCAAAACATACAAATGATTTAAAGTATACCATTACATGAATACTTATTTTTGCTTTTGTATGCTCTATTATTATTATTATTATTATTATTACTACTACTACTACTACTACTACTACTACTACCACTTCTACTGCATTAATTTAAGTCATTTTATAGCCAAATTGTACTTTATATTATTCCTGATAGTAAAACAGCTACGGGTTCCTTTTACCCCAATTATCTGTTTTTCATTTTTATTTTAGTTAGGCAAAGCTAGGCTGTATATGAAAGATACATTAACATGCAATGATTTTCCAAATTGCTGATTTGGGCTTTGAAATAAATTATCTGTAGAGTACATTTCTGGAAAGCAATGTTATCATCTAACAGACAAACTCATCAGCAGTGCATTAACTGAAACTTTGATGTCCCCAAATGGTGGAAAAAAAATCATCTACACTTGTGTTTATGTTATAGGTAAGAAAAAAAGCCATCGAGAGAGAGAGGGAGAGAGAGAGAGAGAGAGAGAGCAAAGTAATTGATGAAAACAACGGGAAACTTATGTTTGACTTTGTTTTTATTTCTTTTGTGTAAACGTTATTGGCATGTTGAATTAGAAAAGAAAAATATCTTTGGTGAATAATTGAATTTTAAAATCAAAAACTGCAAACATCCCACTCTCACCCCCGCCTCCCTAGTTATTTGTTTTCTCCTCCAGTCCCTTTTACCATTCAATGCAGCCCCAATCACTACTACTCTGTTTCCGCTGTAAGTTTCTGCTCACGTCTTACCACATAACTGCAGGACCTCGGGTTTAGATGATGACATACAGGTAACACAGAACTTTCCTATAGATGCCCTCTCTAATGCCTGTCTGAAAGTAGAGAAGATGATAGCTCAAAGCAGGTAACAGTTTTTTTCTAGAATTTTGGGAGGAACTATATTTAAAATGTGAGCATGTGGTTTCTCATAGGAAATATCTAGTTAGATTAATTGTAGCTAAGAAGTACTTTGAAAAATCTGCCTTATGGCTTGTAATATCAGAGCACTTTCTGACATGTGACAATGAATATTCCCAGTGTCATATCATCTAAGGCAGCGGCAGGCAATCTCAGCACTCCAGCTGTGGTGAAACTACAAGTACCATGAGGCATGACTCCCGGAGGATGAAACATGATGGGATTTGTAGTTTCACCACAGCTGGAGTGCTGAGGTTGCCTATCCTTGATTTAAGTCATATCTCCCGCTCGTCCTGCCTCTGATGACTGCTGTCCCCACATGCATTGGACTATCATCCTGAACATTGAAGTTGCAGTTGGCAATGTCACTACTATGCTGTTCGTTGTTCTGAGGGCCTGCTATTAAATAGCTGTTGTTCTGAGGGTCAATGTCATTCAATAGCTGAGGTATCTTCCAAACATCCACATGAAGGGGGCATTACCAAATGTAGACACACAAGAATTTCTATTTGTGATTTAAATTCCCAAATAACACAACCAGATGAAAACATTATTCTTCCATTTTATGACTCACTGATTGGGCCTCATCTTGAGTATGTGGTTCAGTTTTGGTCACTAATCCTCAGGAAGGATGTCCTTGACTAAACAATAAAGGTGAAAATAAAGGTGAAAAAAGAAAAGTAATGCAGACATCCAGGGGTGTTGCTAGTCACGTATGCTGCATCTGCGATTGAGTGCGCCTGGTCCTGGCACCACAACCACCTTTGTTTTTTTCTTCCATATGTTACTAATGCAGCATTTGTCTTATGTGTTTGCACGGTGCCTGTCAGACCTGTAGCACAGAGCCGATGGGAGTGCTCTGGAAATCTCCTCAGCTCTGCCCTATAGGTCTGACATGGCAGAAGCCAGCAGCTACATAAATTACATTTGGATAAAAAAGAAACACAGGTGGTTTCACTCAGCAGGTGCAACGCCAAGGTCTGGTAAAAATATTTCAGGGAAGAAGGGGGGAATTTTTGCTGGGGTCCATTTTGATGTGGGGTTGAGGGGGACTGTATTGGGAGAAGGAGGATGTTTTTAATTTGTGAAACTGTGTGCATTACATAGTATTGACCTCTGCACTTTGTGTTTACACACTCCTGACCCTTGTGCACTGTGCCTTCACCTGTGCCCCTGAGCTCTATACATTGTGCACTTCTGACCCCTGCACACTGTGTGTTATGCATTCCGGACTCATGCATGCTGTACATGAGGTACTCTGGACTCCTTTACTCTGTGCATTAGTTACTCTGAACCATGTACTCTGTACGTTACATACTCCTGACCCCTGCACTCTGTGCATTACACACTTCTGCCCCACCTCTGTGTTACTGTTATGGTAAGCTCAGAGTACCTGTCAGGGTTTACCCTTCTCCTCTGAGAATCCCAGCCAGGATTCCCAGAGGATCTGCTGCTAATGGATCTCACAGAGTCCAGGCCAGTATGGCTAATATTAGTAACAGATTCCAGACCAGGACTTACAGTGTACCCTGAGGCTGGGTGTGTTGTCTCTGATTCAGAGGGGTATTTAAGCACTAGCTCTGCAAAGAGTTGGTGCTGTGTCTTTTTGCCAGCTTCCTGTTTGTTAAAGAGCCTTATACTTCTGCTGTTTTCTCGTTGCTGACCCGGACCGTCTGACCCTTCTTCGCTTACTGCCAGCCCTGATCTTCTGCCTGGCCCTGATTTTGCTCTTGTCTCCTGTGTTTATCCTCTAATTACGCGTTGCTGACCTTGGGCCGTCCGACCACCCTCTGCTAGCCGCCTGCCTTGAACTCTGTCTGTATCTGACTACTGTCTCCTCAATGGAAGCCTCCTGTTCTCATCCATCCCTTGGCAGGGCAACAGATATCAGCAAGCAGCCAAGCCCATCTCCACCATCAGGAGCTCTGGGGAACACTGGCTGATACTTAGACCCCGCCCCTAAGGTAAGCCTGTGTCACCTGCCAGGGGGTGTCAACCTAACAGTTACCTACTCCTGAACTCCTGAACTCTGTGAGGTTTTTTACTCTTGACCCAGAGCTGGTAGGCTAAAGTTTTATTTATCTATGCCCCTTTAGTTCCCCTTATCCATGCCCCTATTAGTGCTATTTGGCCACACACATAATTTGCTGCGGAGAGCTACAGATGCACCATCACTGCTCCTCTCAGGGTAACCAATGCTGCCCCAGGTTTTTAACAATCCTAGCAATGCCCCCCTGCAGCCATCCCATCTAAAGACTGATTATCTGCAATATGCACATCTTTTGTTTTGGGGTTCAGATGCACTTTAAACATCAACTTTGACCACTTTTCAGTAGGCCCAGTTGTATTAGGTGGCTTCACTTATTACTATATTCTGTTTCTGAGTAACAAATTGAGTATTCTAAACAAATGTGTTGTTTAGTAATATAAGATGAAGTTAATCACTTAGTTATGACTATTTAGATTAATTCCTGACATAATGTCCAGACATCTGTCATCCTTCTCAGGGATCATTTGACACATATGTAGGAAACCACTATAAAAGGTGCATGGGCAGTCAAAAGAGCAAAATACCTTCTCCCTATATTTAGGTTGCACCTAGAGGTAGTAAAGATAGTACAGTGCATGCTAAGAGATCTTTGTGTGTACACTAATAAGACAGATACATTACTGGACTGCATCTGTCACTAACAATTATTATCAGATGTTAGTCATAGATGAATACAAACTGATCGAAACTGTAAACACAGTGATCAATATATAGTGTTCTTTAGTGATGGACAACAAAACAGCTTGAAAATGTTACACCAATAATAAAGTTTCAGGTCACTCTTAAAAGTCCTAAGAGACCCACTTATTCCATTGCTATTTTTACAAACTTAAAAAGACTCTAATGTGGATGTTCACAAGGCTATTGCTACAAAAGGGCACATTATTAATTTACGAGATATTTGCTGAACCCACAGTTTGGCTGTTGTATTTTCCATTAGCATTTGGTTGAATGTATTTTGTTGAAGATGATCTGGCACACATTCGCTATCCAAAGTAAAGCCCTTTTCATTCCCCTTCCTTATACATCCACTAACTTCACTTACTATAGAAACACATGACTGATCTTAGCCTTCAAGCTTGTCTATGACACATCTCTCAGAAAATATATATACATTCTGGGACCCAAGCACAAAATGTAGAGCATTCTGCTGTTGTCCGCCAAGATATGAAAGTAACTATCTATTTTGTCATTGTGAATCATATCAAAGGTTATTCTACATGTATACCTTGGGATTCTATGATGATATTTACAGGCTTTATATTTTACAGCACAGCGCCAAACCACTAGACAAAATTGGAAGTTTCCATCCTATATACAGGGTACACCATAAAATAAGTTAAAGAGACCCTGTCACAAACCTTTGCACAATTGCAGGTAAAACCACAGAAAATGTAAGTATTTTATATGCGTACATACATTATTTTTCCTTTTCATAATTGTTTTCTTTATTCCCTTGCAATGTGTCTTTGAACGTGCTAGAAAATGTGAATACTCCAGGAAGAGTCAATTGACTAGCACAGCATCCTCCCTCCTTGCATGTCATAACCCTCTTATCTAATTACTCTCTGTTGTGGCCTAGCTCCTGCACCTATCCCTTCCCCACATCTATACGTAAATGCAGAAAATATTTAAAATGTACTTACTATCTTATGGGGAGATTTTTGTTGACAGGAATGGTCTGGGGACATGGTTTTTGTAACCCTTAGTTTTTTTAAGTACATTAAAAACTGCTGAAAATTATGTTGCTTTCCTTTAAATCCATTTTTGTTTTCTGCTTGTAAATTATGAACTGATATATGAAGGCAATTTTAGATGTGTCACTTTTATCACTGAATCATTGTAGACAGGATACTTTTTGACATGACTTTCTTATACCTTTTGAAGTTCACTTTAAAAGGCCAGCAACAAAGGTGAAAAGAAGTTTAACTAGTTTAAGACTTTGATAGTCTACTAGTCATGCTCGTGTCTACAGTTAGATTTACTGGGGTCTATGTTCAAAAACTGATTCGACTTACTCGCATTGTTCCCTAATCCACAGGCATCAGTGATCCCAGCAGGGCAGTATTGGAAATATAGTGCTGTTAATGTTAAGTTCAGTTAAGCAACAGGGAATACTGTATGAATGACAAAAAAAGGCTTGCTTTTTGTGATTTTAATTGTGGGAGTTCGTGACACAGACTCCCTTCACAGCTATAAAAGAACAACTTTATTGTGTGTGGTTCTGGCTGTCCAATGACTCAGAAAACAATAGAGAGATTATTAAATTGAACACAAAGTAAACCTTTATTTCAGGTAGGACTTTGCATTACGCAACTGCTATGAAAATTATTAAATCTCCTACCAGGTATTTTTCTAATACCTTTTCCAGCGATATGAGTGAATGCTGAGGTATCAAGATTATTTTGAGTTAAAAATAACAATACTACAATATTAAAAAAAAAAATCTGAGACTGTAAAACTAAACAAAGGACGCACAGCATATACCACTTTTTCTATCTGATATGTGAATATACCAAGCATGTATAATCATTAAGGCACTCAATAAGCAAGTATAATCTTCAGTTGAAGCCCTTCAACTGAATCAGTACGTAGCACAGAAGAGCTTTCCTAGAACAATGGGTATTATAAATATTATATTATTTGGATCTTCAGATCCAAATGGTGGTACTAAATGGTGGTACTAAATGTCAACCATCTAGATTCTGTAGCAAAAGATAATATTATTAATAAAGCTAAAAATAAACAATAAGGTGATCAGCGCCAGTAGGTGTAATGTGAAAATAAGAGCTACCAAGCACTAAGGATATAACTAAATATCTGGAAAATCTGAAAAACAATATTGTACCGATCCAAACATGCTGAGCATGTTCGGCCGACCCAAAGCCACACGAAGCAAGCCGATGTACGGCTGATTTCAGCCGATGTACGGCTGAAATTAGCAGTACCAGCCTGAAGTGAATAGCCGAACAGTGTTCGGCTCACTTCACTTCAGATCGGTCATTCACTCGGCTACCCCTATGTATACATTTTCAAGGGCTCATTCACACCAGATGTTGATCCCAGTGAATTGGACTGTGCTTTTTTTGTTAGAACTTTATTGAAAAGTGACAAATTACATTTCTTTCTCTTCTGCGGGCACAGTGAGGTGTGAGGCAGTTCTACCGCATCGCATCCCACTGTGTTAAAAAAAAAGCAAAGCATGTGAATGCACACCATCTATTTCAAGGCAAATTGTCTTGTCTTGTGTTGGGGCTTCGCTGGAAACATTGTTTAGTGCAGCTCCGACGCTGATGGCATGAATCGGCCCTAAATGTCTCAACAAGCATTATGCAATGTGACTGTGTCCAGTACTGTTATTTTTCTATAGTACTCTTAATATTTATTTATTCTACTTTTGTTAAACCATCATACATGTTTTTGAGAGGATGCAATTTGGATACTTTATTAAACAGTTTTACATTTATTTCTAGAACTTCAATTGAAAGTGAAAGTTTTTATTTACACCTAACTGAATGGATTTTCATTTTCAAAACAAATGCACTGCAAATGTCTGCTGTTTTTACCCACTTTGTAAAATTTTGTTTTCAAGTTTGTTACAACTTTACTCTTCAGTGTTTTGAAGTCGACTTATCCTTTTCTCCATCTTGAACTTTCATATTTTTGTTACTGTATTAAACATTCAGATTTGTATATTAGCCACAAGAGGAAGCTCTCAGTGGCTTATTACAAGCACTGTGAAGTAAAGAACTCTGGGTAAATATTGTATTAAACCCTTGCAGTGGGGCTACCTCCACATTGCAAGGGTTAAGTGCTCATTTTGGTCTAGGGAAGAAACCACCAAAGTTATACTCACCTGAAACTCAGATCCAGCTTGTTGTTAGACCGGTCCCTGGAGCCTCTGTCCCCCCCTGCTGCAGCGGTCTAAGGTCTATGGGTCATCACGTTCTTTACACAGTGTATAGGAAATGAGGAACATAACATCACTGTAGCAGAGGAGGAGACAGGTTGGAGGGAGTGCTATCACAGCCGGCCGGCTCCCAGGATTGGGTGAGTATAACTTTGTTATTTTCCTCCCTAGACCTAAATGAGCACTTAACCCTTGCAGTGCAGGGGTAGCCCCTTTGCAATGATTTATACAAAATTCCCCTAGAGTTCTGCTTTATAATGTATGTAAACCCCAACAGTGAACTTCTTTTATTTTTTTCCCTTTTGGTGTGTTATACCTTTGAAAGCATTTTGTTATTACAGTTCAATCCTGCCAGAAATCTTGTGAGCAGATAACTTCCTGTGTTCTCTCCCTCTGCTGCACTTTTAGTAGTTCACATTGTTCCAAGCTCACTTTGTGGACTACAGTACATCTCTTCCCATGTTATAGAGAAGAGATGGAGAAAGAATTCCATATTCATAAAACACTTCCTGTCATAGGGTGACAAAGCAGTTCGACCACAAATACTTTGTCATCCTAGGATAGGAAGTGTGTTACTGGCAGATATATACATGTAATACATATACAGTATCTAAGAAAATAATTTATAAACGTATACATTTGGAAATGTTTCCAAATTGTCATTGCAGGTTCTGTCATTTTCATACTCAGTGTTAACATTACTGTATCTATTATTGTATGCAGGATATTTTGTTTCATCTGGGGAAGAAGTATGAACCTTAACTCATTAGATTTTTTTTACTGAAAAAGCCTTGACCAAGTCAGATTGTTCTTGGGATTCACATAATAGACAGTTGATGATCCGAATCTTAACAAGTACTACTTATAAAAAAAAAAAAGTCAACGTTATTAAATTTGATGGTTCCATTTAGCCAAGTAATATCCCAAAGGAAAGTTAGGAAGTTTTTATATGACTTCATTAGAAAGACTGCATGTGAAGGTATCCAGAAGTTTTTGTTTTATTCTACCTTAATCACTATTAGATGAGAAAATTAAAAGATTAAAACAGTGATGGGATTCATGAACGCATAAATAATATGAAAACTATAGGTAGTAAACTTACAAAGGGTTTCTGAGCAAGTGACTTCATTCCATAGTGACAGAGTGTAACAGGAAACTATAACATTTAATCCTTGAGGAGTTCTTTTCCACATGTAAGTATGCCCTAGAATGCACCTTGGTTCACGGATTATCATTGCTCCATTTTCCTCAACAGACTGAGTCCACCCTGGAGGTCGCTCTTGCTGAACAAATGTCTAGGGTAAAACAACATGAGAAGATTGCAAGAAAAGGTAAATTGTTCTTGCTAAAAGCAAAAGGATAATGTGATATACTAAGAGACCAGTTTTGTTCTTAACGGGTCCCAAATCCAACATTAAGAAAATACTTTTGTTCTCAGTTGATTGACTTTGATAGGGTAGATGTGTTAAATTTCTAAATGCACACATTCTTCTTTAAAGTGAGTTTTTTTTTTCCCGAGTTACATCAGAGTAACAAACCCACTAGGGAACTTAAGAATTTAAGATGCAGTCAATGGATAATGACGTGCAACACATTATCTTACAAATTCTGTGATTTAGCAGTAATACGATTATTATAATTTAATTTTTTTAGCTTATGATGACATTTAATGAAGTAACAGGTACCAAAACCTGCTAAGGGGCTTGATGCATCTGCAACACACCCACTAACCTTATGTGCTCATAGATAATGGCCATCAAACAGGTTACAGAAAAGATTAATTGGCACAGAGAAAAGGCAGCAATAACCATTTGATGTGTATTGTTGGATTCAAATGATTTTGACTGAAACAGGCAAGAACAATTAAATATGTGGCTACATTTAAACTAGAGAAGACCCACCCCCATAAATTGTGCTGGAGAGGAGAATTACCTGGTCATTTGTCCATCAGCAGAGGGCGGGTACAATGCTAGTTTACTATTGGCTATTGCAAATTAAAATAGCCAATAGAAATCTAGCAATGCATTCCTATGGGCACAAATCTTTTTTTTTTCTATTCTGACACGGCTCCGTGTCAGAATAAAGAAAATTAAAGAAAAAGCAGGGTTTCTCTCCTGGACGGCCAGGAGCGGGAGACTCCCAGAGTGCTGGGAGAGGTTTTTTTCTCTTTTTTTTTACGGCAGCAGAATTGTGTTCGGCTCACTTCACTTGGGGTCGGTTGTTCACTCGGCTGCCCTCGGCAGCTTAGTGAATAGACCCCTAAGTTTTATCAATACACCATTGGGAAAAATAGAAATGCCATTCCATTTATATTGTCATCTTCTATGGGATCATCAATTTAAATAAAGACAAGACCATCATGCAAGAAAAAATAAATAGGCAAAAAAATGTATAGAGCAATGCCAATAAAATGAATTCAATGGCAGACCCCAAGCCCTGGTTACCTCTTCATCTTTTTTTTTTTTTTTAAATATTCGGTTTTTATAAATTTTTCCACAGAACACAAAAATCATTACTACATACTTTTTGACACACTGTGTTACATGATTATACATTCAGGTACATCTTACTACTTTAACATTTCCTTTTTCACGATATTTCCTTTTCATCTCTATTATAGCACTATGTACCCATATACCTTCTATCTATCACAAGATTCTTACTTTATAGAATAATAACGAAAATAAGCAAACAAAAAAGAAGCCCGCCCCTCCCCAAAGAAAGAAAAAAAAAACATCAAATATAAGGGAAATCCGGCAACCCTTTCACATTTCTTCGTTATAATATTTTACAAAAACATATGAAAACAACCCTGTATATTATCTCAACTCCTATAACCATTTCCTTTACCCAGCCATTTGTCTAACTATATTTCTCCTCTATTCTTTATCCTCCGTGTATCCGGGGGTGTTTTTAAAGTTATCCCATTCTTGCCAAATATTTTCATATTGCTTAAAAGTATCTCTCCGTATTGCTGTCATTTCTTCCATCAGTCGGAAATATTCTATTCTATTATACCATTCTTTCATCGTTGGGATATTATTTTTATTCCAATGTAGTGGTATCAGCGTTTTAGCAGCGTTAAGTAACGGACACAACAGCGATCTCCTATAGACCGAAGTCGGGAGATCCATCAAATGAAAGAGGCATACCATCGGGTCCAAGGGTAGTGCAATTGTTGTTATCTCTTCAATCAATTCCACCACCCGAGACCAGAAGGGTTGAAGTTTGGGACAGGACCACCACATATGGACATAATTTCCAATGTTACCACAATTCCTCCAGCATAGCTCTGTCCTTGATGGGTAAATTTTATGTATACATTCTGGTGTATAATACCATCTTGCTAAGAAACGTCATTTATTAGACCCGTTAAAGAGATACCAGGGCGATGGTTATACCAGGTATTGAGATCTTTATTTATTGCATTCAACAACGTCATATAGTTGACCGTAAATAAATCCGAGATTCTAGATGTAAGTGATATACCAAGATATAGCATTTTCTGCTCTTGCCAGCTTAAAGGCGTTGCTTCTTTCAAAGCCGCGACCATGTGATCCGGGGCGGAAATATTTAGAATCTCGGATTTAAAATTTTAAACCTGACTGAATGATTCAAATTCTCGTATTAGTGAAGGCAGTGAGATCTGTGGTTGTGTAATAAAGAAAAGAATATCATCCGCATAGACGGCCAATTTATGTTCCATAGTACCCACTGTAATACCCCAGATACTCCTATTAAATCTAACCAGGTTGAGAAAAGGTTCTAGTGATAGGGCAAATAATAATGGGGACAATGGACACCCTTGACGAGTCCCATTCTGTAACGTAAATTTTTCTCTTCCTCTGATATAAATTAGAAATTTAATGTATGGTGTGCATAAATATATATATATGGGTGTAAAGGGTCAAGTGTAGATGTGTTTCAATGGACAAATGCAGCATGCTTTTGACATCAGTTTGAGAGGCTTCTGAGATCATTCAGAATTAATTATAGGTGCACTTGACCTGTAGTTGGCCTGCTCCAAAGCTGCGTTTGCATTTCCATACACTTTTACTGGGAAAGAATCATAGAAGCAGTTCTAAAGTGAACAAAAGCCTGCCAACACTAGCCCTTAATCGCATGGACATGCACAAGTGCTGTTGCTTAAAGTGAACCTGTACCCAGATCATACACACTAAAGTATTTACATATTCCAGACAAGCAGTAAAAGCACTCTAAAATAACCCTCCCACCCCACCCCCTTTCATCTCTGTATCTATAATTGTGAAGAAATTAATTATCAGAGTTTACAACACAGGTTTAGCTTTTTTCTATGAGAATCCTGGCAAGCTGTCAACACTCAAATGTAAACAATTAGCAGGTGTTTCTAAGCTGTTAGAAAGGAATGCAACCTGACTTTAGAATCAATGATGTAATCTTTAAGAATCTTTGTGCATAAATAACTTCACATTAAAAGCTTCTACATAGGTCAGGGATGGTTTGTTTCAAAGCTTTGAAAATAATGTAATATCCAGAGTTTGGGCACAGGTGCAATTAGACTATAACTTACAATATAACATTAAAATAATTATAGGTTTGAGACCACTAAGTAACCCACCAACAACAATTTATATACCCCTTACCAAGATTTGTGTGTTTGCAGCGTAAGCATGTCTTTTACAGCAGTTATGTGTGGCTACAGCTTTCTCTACTGGATTTTTTCCTTTTATTTTATGAGAAATACAAAAAAAGAAGTCATCCATGGGTAGAAGCATCAATGGCTAAGGAACAATTTTAGAAAAAAACAGGAGAACCAGTGATGAGAAACAGCCAAAGAAACCAGCCCACTAGACTTAACCTCTAACTAAAATACAAGTTTTGCAGGGACTGACTCTTTAATTGATGTCACATATGTCTTGTGTGTGATATTATGTTTTAATTAAACTGGAATAAAGAAATATAACAATTCAGCATACTGTAGTGTAGCATATCTCAAATACTTATTTGTCAAAATGTATATGTGAATGGTTGGATGTTTTATAGACAAGTATCAGATGCTATAGAATTAATATAAATTGTGTAGGAAAATTATGTGGTTTGCAATGTACCTAATTTTCCAAATGTGCACACTGACAGGTGATGATAGAATAACAACAAATTCTGCATAAAGGAACATGTTAAAACTCGCATTTTAAACACAATATTCTCAGAAATGGCTTCTTATCACTGAGAAACATATACCTGTTTTATCCTTCTCATGTTCAACGTTTTAATGCTTTTGTAGTATTTTTTTCCAGAGGATAAAAAGGTAGATTCTTTTAGAGAGACTTTTTTACAAAGACAAATGTTTATTTTATAAGAATTACTGTCACTTAGGAAGTTACATTTTATGCCTTTGAAAACGTGACCTCACAGAGTCTGTGTTCAAAAACAGTGTTTGGTTGCAACTGTAATGAAATATAAGTAAATTATCAGCCAAGAAAAGGTGTTGTAAATAGATGCATAAAGCAAGATACTATTTTTTTTAACAACAAGAATGAGCATCTTCAATTGTTAGTGGCTAAAGAGAGTTTTTGTAAATATAAATTACACATTCAAATTAACCATTTGCTGTTACATTCAAACACTATTCTGCTAACAAGATTATTTACATAAAGTGTTGAGTTGAAAATGGAATGAAGAAGGGAAAAAAACAAGAAACAGATTGTACTGCCTACATGTAAACTATTGGAATTGGGTCATTGAAGGAGTGTTCACTTTGCAAAATTTGTACTTAGCTTTGTGAGGTTATGTTAAATGAAAAATCAATTACATAAAATTTAGATTGCAAAGAATACCCAATCATATGCAAGGAAATGTTTTCACACATAATTAGATGATTAAAATCAACACACCTTCAACTCATTCAATAATATAAGTGAAAATTCAGTTTGCTAAGTAAACAGCCTCTATTACTTTAGTAATTCAACTCCATTATCTTTCTTTGTTTAGCCAGCTTTTGGTTCCATCAGTATCCACCAATCTGGATTTATTATTTTGTAGATGGAGACACCCATTTTATGAGACTGTACTCAATTCTGCAGGAGTCCCACACCCATCTAAAGTATGTCTATTTTCCCTGTGGCATATTTTCCCTCACTTTGAACTCACATGGGGTAAAAAAAAAGTGCTTACTTTGCATTAATGAACCTTTCCATATGCTATGCACAGCCAATTTCTGTGGTTTACATCAAAAGTGTACATTGAAGATTCACAGCACAGTTCTGTCCTTGTTTTCCTCCCCCATCAAAAAACAGGCATTGTGAGAGCTTTAGAATATGCTTTCTAAAGCCTCTGAAACACATTTAAAATGGATCTGAAAACTGACCAATAGGCATTTTAAACTGTTTTACTCTCAACTCCTGTGTGAGCCTTCATGTCTGGTAAAACCATTCTCACTGGGCAATTCAGAGCCCCTGATAGCAGTAAAAACCTGACAGTGGTTCTACTTCTTCCCCATGCTATCCAAAACAAAAACAAAAAAATGTTTGGTTTATACATTAAAAGGGTTCTAAATTGAAATCATGTGAAATTTATCATAGGGCATTTTCTTATGTCTGTGAACCACCCGATCTATGAGAACAAAGTGTGTATGTTTTAAAAGAACATGTTCTGAAAAGAGCATAAGTAATCCAGTGGTCAGTAACATCAGAACTCATATCCTGTAAGAACTGGCATGACCTTAAGTAGTACAATGAAACATTGAATACATTTATAGAATATAGTTTTTGCTACTATTTGCCTTCTATTAGAAGATTATGGAACTTAACAACAATGGGCAAGTGTTAATTAGTGAAAGCATCTTTGTAGTTCTAAACAATTTTAAGAATGGATTGAACTTGTTTATAGTTGTTTTAAAAAAAATAAAGTTACCCTTTAACATTCTGATATTCACTGCAGTGTGCGTTCAGACTTTCTCATTCCTAAATCTGACATTTCGTTACAGAAGAATTTTTAGAGCTTAAAAGTTGGGATTCACTTAATTGCCTAGCAAAAAAAAATATCAATATGTCATTGGATTCATGCAGAGTGACATTACAGAATTATTGGACCTCCAAAGAGAGAAATGTGCTTAAAAGCAATGACTATCAACAAATATCTATTAAGACCTCTTGCTTGTTTAAAAAAAATAAAAGAAAAAAACAAATTGCCTTAATTTACTTGTACTTTTACAGTATCATAAAATATGTTTAAGAGATGTTTGCTAAAATGTAGATAAATCAAGTACATAAAAAGTGGGGGGAAAAAACCTTGACATCCTCTAACATTTAGAGGATACAAGAGAAGGACATTAATTACAATTGTATTCACAATGTTTTTAACAAAAGCTACAAACTAACCCAGTTAACTAACACAACAATTAACTTCAACAGTTAACACAGACAAAGACAAAACTATATTATTTCCTGGATGAAAAATATATTTTCTTCTCAATTTTCATTTGTTTTCATCAAAGATGTAAAGATGTAGATGGGTGTATTTTCTCACGGGTCATGGATTTCTGAATATCTTTCAATTAACAACCTTTATGTGATAACAGGAAAGTATAGAAATATGCTGATCCACAATTGTGTAATTATGTAAGGAACTATAGAAAGTACTATCAATGTTTTGGGCATGTAGACCTTTACTGCTGAAATTAAATGTGTTAAATAGTTATTTTTAACACTGTATACAAATTTATACCTGAACTTATGTTAGGAATACTAAAGGGTAGATTAAACATAAAGAGGGTCACATATTGCTGTAAATTACATTTTCAAAAGTGGAATACAAATAACGTGTCATATCCTGAAAATACTGTACACCAGTGTTGTAACAAGGCCTTCTAGTACCCAATAGTTTATATAGTGCACCATTCGCACTGAATTGAGATGGATTGTGCTAGCTTGTACAGGGGCTTGGCTGGGACACAGTACAGAAAATACTGTAACTATCCACTGGCCCTAGAGTTGCCAAATTTTGGTACATAAAAGACTGAATGGGATGGGGGAGAGGATGTTGCAGGGTGGGTAATTGATTTAGTCATAATGAGCATGAAAAAAAGAGCCAGCTTTTCATTAATATTATGATAAGGAACTACGGCAGGTTATGACTTAAGTGCAAATTTGTATTCTGCTATTTGTCCATTTTATAAAGGTATACCATTATCTTTTGTAGATGTTTAATGTTGCACAAAAATGTAAGATCCAAAATCCTCACTACTGCTATTCTGCACCATCATTGATTGCTTATTGCTATCTATGATATAGGGAGGTTACAGCTGGACACAGTTCACATTGTTGCAGAGCTGCAAAATGCTTAAAACTGCATTAGACCTGAGCTGAGATGTGGTGTGCATTTCAGTAACTTCTGTCCATCACATGTAATGGCTGGGGGGCTACAGACAGTTGTCAAAGATTGCCACAGGAAAACAGTTATGAAGAACTATTTTTTAAAAGGACAACAAAAAAGTTTGTCATACTTGAACATGTTAGTCACATAGATTGAGAAACAGGTGACACATTCACTTTTATTAGTATAAAAACAACATCCTTGTCCCTGCAGCAGCTACTTGTTTGTTGTTTTCCTGTGCGTTTTGCCTCTAAGTGTCAAGAAACCAAACAGCCATTAAAACATGAAGTGGAGATGCCAAATAAATGAAAGGCATGGTAAACTAAAGGTATACAGTATGTGTTCTGTGTTTCTGTAGTTACTTTCGTTATTTGCTTTTATTTTAAGACACTATTTGCTGTTTTCTTCCAATTTTAAGTTATTTTCAATTCATGATGAATCTCCGTTCCACTCAGATCTATCTATAGAAGATCCTATATGTTCAGTTTTTGTATTGCAAGAATCAGAGCAGGGATAAAACATGATTTTACACTCTTGAAGGAATGGACAATGCTCAATAAGAAAAGGGAAAGAAATGTTTATCACTGGGGTTCCAGTGAGTTCAGCAGATATCTCAGTGCTGCTGTTTTATGAGATTTCAACCCATCTTTAAGCAGTCTAAAATCCAATGTTGCATAATATGAGCTTCATTCAGTCTTTCCTATCGTTCCTATTTTCACTCCCTTATTTTTACTACCTGCATTTTTAGAAATAATGTAAGATATATTTAATACATTTTTAGTTTATATAATAAGCATACAAACTCTTCACAGATGGCAGGCAATGCCCCATGCTGTGCAGTAGAGTTTATTTATTAATTATTTCTATTATACTGCATGCTGCTGCTCATTACACCAAGTAATTAAAGTTATATTGTGCCTTCAAATCCAGGTACAGTAATATGCATTTGTGATGAAAAATAAACCAAACGTGGAATAACAATAAAAGAACTTGTATTAATAATATCACTAATACTGCTTTAGAATCAATACTCATTGCTTCTTAAATGTTCTTCATAAAAAAGCAGCTATGAGTCTGGCGACCCGAATCACCATTTCCCTGTAGATCCCCTCCACATTGCAGCCATTGTCCAGCATCTTTGTGTATTTTTGTCAGCATTCAAGTCCTCATAAAGGGGGAGTGTTGAGTAAGGATGGGCTGCATGTTCGAGTCGACCATAGGTTCGACTCGAACATTGCATGTTCTAGCGTTCGCCGAACGCCGAACATTATGGGATGTCCGCGGTCTGTTTGACCACGGCACATCCCACAATGCACTGCGCCGTCCGAAAACGGTAATTGGCTACAGTCCTGCACCTGACCATAGGTCAGGTGCAAGACTGTGCCAATCAGGGCTCAGTACAAATGTAGAGCCATGATTGGGCAGAGTCACGATGACTCTGCCCAATCATGTCTCACAGCTAAGTCCCTGCAGCACACTATATAAGGCTGCTGACACCGCGGCCCCATGTAGTATCAGACTTCTGTATATATTAGAGTTCTATATAAATATCAATAAAATGTATATAAATGTCATTTTTGCTTCAGCAGGTTCTATACATCATACAGATGTGCCACTTTACGGTCAGTGAAAGGGGACCCCCCAGGCACCATATTTAAAGGAATTTTTAATGTTTAATGTTTCATTTTAAGTGATGTTAAATCACTGCTCCTTTAAAAATTGTATTTTTTAAAAGTGTTTTTTTCATTGATACATGTCCCCCAGGGCAGTACCCGGATCCCCATACACTTTTTATGGCCAATAAATTGCATATAAGGCTTCAAAATGGGGACATTTAAATTTCTGAGTTCTACCCCCATAGACTTGCATTGAGTTCTAAGTTCGAGTTAGAACTTTTTCCATGTTCGAAAGTTCGAGTTAGAACCGAACACGGGGGTGTTCGACTCATCACTAGTGTTGAGTCCTAAGCACATTGGTTTTTTGACTACTTCTGTGATCAAAAATTCTTGCTGTACTCATTCAATTCTTGTGGCGCACTTACTCTTTTTAATGCACTTTAAACAAAAATGCTAGGATGATACAAATACTCCTGAAATGACCCCTTTTTGGAAAGTAGACACCCCAAGGTTATCTAATTGTTTGCCACAATTTTTGGAAATGAAGAAATATGCTGATTTTGAGGTGGTTAAAACCCAGAGGCTGGACTAGATACAGCACATAATTGAATGTATGGGTCATACACAAAGGGAGGGGGATGTGAAGGGGTTAATGTACAGGCCAAATACAGTGGGAGGATGGAGATGAGGGGGTCAATTTGTAGATGTGCAGTATAAGGGAGTTGAAAGGTTAATATACAGGCCCTGCAGAGACAAGCTGGAGATGAGATGTATGGGGGCAGGAGAAATCAAAGGGTTAAAAATTATCCCACAATATCAATAAAGATCTAGCTGCTGATCTAGTATTCATGAATGTTCTTTCATTCATTGGTTCCTAGTTTTTCCACTGTGAGGGGAAGAGGTGGGTTCTCAGATGTAAACAGTAGTACATCAGTCACGATGAGTGATACTCAGAAGACCCACCGACAAGACAACCCATGCCATGACGATCTTTTCTCGTCACTACTCCCATTGCAAATTACTGGTTAAACAGCTGGCTGTCCAATGTCAATAAAGCACCCAAGGATGCTGGGTGATGTAATTGACCAAATAATATAAATTTACAACATGACATGAAACAAGCTGGTGGGATGCTGTAATTTATTAGTGGTAGTGAATGCGGGCAAGTGAAGTGGCCAAATCTGTCCATTTTGTCACCCATTCACCCCACTGTGAACAGGCTGGGTTTGACTTAGACTCATGGTCATCCCAAATCCAAAGCTTAATCCTAATTACTATGCATTACTGCAAGCTGATGCCTGAATGTGTGGCAAGGGAGTGATGTTTTTTCCCATAAGGAAAATTGTAATGCTGCCCATACAGATGGCAATTTCCAAGCGGATTCATTACTTTCAACCACAAAAAATGAAAAGGATCATTAGAATCCTAACACTATCCTTGCCATGTAAATATATATTTATCAACTGATGGTGGAAGATTTCTTAATCTTTTCCATGGTTTTTGTGATCAAAAATGGTTGAAAGTGGTTGAAACTGCAGATAATTGCTGTATTTACTGTATGGTATAACCATACCAAGCTTGTTGTCATTGTCTTTTGCTTTGAACGGTCTTAAAGTGGGTTTTAAACTAGCTACAAATAGCTTTATTACATTTGCAGCATCAAACAGCATTTCTACAGAGAAACCACAAAACATAAAAAAAATCCTTGTCTCCCTAACACCAACTACATCATTCTTTCCGTAACAGGGAATAGACTTTGTGCCCAGCTGCACAAAACATAAACTTTACAATTGCAGAGCTGTCATGATAGGCTCTCTGCAAACCGGCACAATCTGGTTCATTCCCAAAGTCAAAAGACACATGGAAAACAGTTCCCTTTAAAAGGATAACCGAACCAGAAGCTTAATTAGATCAGAAAGCTTAGTGGCACTTTCAAAGTCAAAATGGCCTTTCCAGAGGTTTTAACACACAAGAGAAATCTGTGAGAAGTGTTAACATTTTCCACTTGCATCTCACTGGTCCTTTAGTAATGGCTCTGTAATTGTGGAAGCTTGGATATTAGTGTATTTGTGCTTTTTATGGCTGTTTCCTTTGTCTGGATTGGGAATTTTTGGTTCTCTTGATAATTTGCCAATCAATTACTGAGGACATGTGACAGACCTTCCTCATTCTTGTACCCTCCATATCTCCATCCTTGACAATCATTAGGCCCTGAACATGCTATTTGTGTTCTAAATACTAGCTAGAATATGCTATTAGAGGAAGCATGCTGTCTGTCTACAGATCCACTTTTCAACTGTACAGACCTCTAAACAAGAGATAGGAGAGATATTTCATGTATTTTTACACTTTTCAACCTCCCCTGTACCCTTTTCTCTCACAGTTCATAAAAACTCTCCAGATGTGGCCCGGAGAAGGAATTCAAATAAGTAAAAGTGATCACAGTTTGTAAATTTTGCAGCTGGGTATTGCTCCTTTAACCCTGCTCCCCCAGGCACTGGCCTACGAGTGTCATTATAGTAAAAACAGCCCTGAAATGGACCGCAATTCATGGTAAGGTATTGTCAAGAAGCCTGTCGAGCGGCCTCTGTCGGTTGGTGTTGCGCAAGCGTTCGCGCATGCGCATGGTTTGGCCCATGGAGCTAGGCCTGTGCACACGTCTCTGGGAAGACACGCGCGTGTACACTCGCAGGTGCCCATGCGTACGCGCTTGCTACAGACTCTGGGGCCAGACGGGCTATTTAAACTGTTCTCTCCTGATGTCCAGTGCTAAGTAATCGGCAGCTGTTGTTCTTGGATCCTGCTTTCCCGACCATTTTTCCAGTTATCGACTCGGCTTGTATTGACCATCCTGCTGATTTTCTGTGTTCCTGACCCCAGCCTTGTTCCTGACCCTTCTCTCTGCCTGCTGCCTTGATACTTAATTTGTCTGCACGGTTTGGATCCCTGCTTGTCTGCTGAGATTGCCTGCTGTATGCTACTGCATCACCCTCCTGGCTTCAACCAGGCCTGCACCTGACCTTGATCCTGCCTGTTCTGCATCCCTGATGTGCATCTCCTGCGTTGCTGTCTTCTGGAGGATTGTCATCAGGACTAGCACATTAATCCTGCACTCATGCCCCTCCGTGCACTGACCCCCATATTCTGCTAATCAGGGGTTTTAGGACCAGAGTTGTAAGAGAGTCCTCCTTCGTCACTTTAGGCTCTGTCAGGTACATGACAGATATAACACAGGTTTTTTCAGCTAAGCTTATTGCCTTATTATTAGACGTCACCAACCTTAAATAATTCAAGAAAATACAGCATTTTAACACTTACTTGTAGTGTTTTGCTTTCCATATTTCCATTAACAATTTTTCCCCATACAAATTGCCCTTAAATGTGTTCGTAAATGTAACTTCCTCAGGAAGAGTGAATTTCCTAGCACAGACACAGATACCCCTCCTTGCCATGTCAAGCCCTTTGCCACTTCTGGGAGTGTCTAATTACTGTCTGTGATGGCCAAACTTTTCCATTCCACCTCTCGATTCACTGCATAACCCGTTATGTAGCTTCTGGACAGGATTGTAGTGGATTACTATAGGATGTCACTTGAGTGCTGGGTTGCGACATTACATCCAAGATGGTGGGTGTCCAGCAACAGCCATAAGCCTTTTGGATATCTACTCAAAGTAGACTTACAGGTAAATAACATGCATAAAATATACTAAATGCACATAAAATCCTATGGGAAGATTGTTGTTGAAATAAATGGCTACAGTGTTTCTATAAACACCCTTTGTAAGCAGCAACAATACACTGGAGGTGATTTACTAACCTAAACACACGCACGCACTAGGTGCGTGTGATTTTTACACAGCAAAACGTATTTATCAACCAAAAAGTCTCTAAAAGCATATTTCCACTAATGCCATATATGGAAAAATCATGCACATGATGCATATATAATGCAGCTTCACAGTTTAGACAAAAATTGTTAGCTCATGCATTTACATTCCTGCATTCATCAACGCAAGCAACACAATGTAGAGCTAATTTACACAACATCACCTTGCAATTCATGCAGGGCTTTGCACAACACACCTGCTGGGTGTGTACACACTACAAAGGTGTCTAGATTCCACCAATAGATCATGCTGGGAGGGAACACACTACAGAGGTGTATACTTGTTCGTGGCGTGTTTATAAGGTTAGTAAATCAACCCCAATGTGTCTGCTCAAATACTATATAGACTGCTCCTCTTACTAAGCCCTTCCCATAGCTAAACTCTGCTCCCTTACTAGTGTAAACAGGCATTCTCTTATACTTAATGAGGGAGAATGGATGTGCCTTTTTTTGGAGGACCAGACTGCATACAGACTTATCTAAGTGGTATCAAGAACAAGCATACAAGGTAAGTGCTTGATATAAGTTTTGTGACATAAAGGACCCCCGACTTACCCCAATTTTTTCTCAAAAATCAGCAGGAGGCATCCTTTTCAGCCACTACCACCACAACTGAACAATTGTATCCTATATACAGTATTTGTTTTAATTGGACTGCTAGTATATACCATATCAGTTACAGAGTAAAGATGGGTAACTTAAAACATTGCAGATGAGTGACATAGTCGGTACATAGACACAGTCTGGTATAAATAATTATACATGTGGTGTACAGCAGAGTGTTAATTGACCAACTTCCCAAAATGACCTACATTTAAATATAGGAAAAAGAAAAAAAGAAAAAAAAGCAAATATTTAAATAAACTATCTTGCCATCCTTGTGCACATCATATTAAAGGTTTGGTGTACCGAATCCACAGTAATCCGAAAGTGCGCATAAGTATCGTCAGCAGTATAAAACATGATGTCTATACGCCAAGCGTGGGTCACCAAAACCAAGGGCTATCTACCTGTGTACATAGGCCATCCCTATAAAGAGGTAGGGTTATTTGTGATTCTTTAAGTCCTTAAAGGAGAACCATGAGATGAGTGATTTCCACTCACCTCATAGTTCTAGCCGACCTGTGACAATGAGACTGTCACAGGTCGGCTCAGTAGATCGGGAGGTGAGCGAACACATACCAGGTGCGCTCACCTCTCGATCCTGTCACGGCTCTCTGCCGTGACAGGGGGAGGGGCTGGATTCCCCTCTCCCCGCTCCGATCTGCCAGCGCTGACTGGCGGAACGGACGGGGGAGGGGGCGGGTACAGCTGGCTCTGCCTCTAGATAGGCAGAGCCAGCTGTCACTCACGCAGCTGGGCGGATCCCGTCATCTAAGTCGGGATCCGCTCCAGGTGCGGCGTCTCAGTATACCGCGAGCTGTAGCTCGCGGTATACTGAGCTTAGGGTAACGGGAGGACGCTAGTTTGTGTCCTCCCGTTACACTAAGGAGAACTATGGGGAAAAACACTGACCCCATAGTTCTCCTTTAATGAAAAAAGATAAATCACAGAAACAGAGGGAGAAGGCTAGAGTAATATAACAGTACCCTGCGATTTCGACCATCTAGCCCAGGTCCTATAAATTTTCTTGAGGCACCCCTAGCTTCATAGGTGAGTTTGTAGTGAGGCATGGCTTAACTTATAGGAGTGCATCACTCAGGGAGTGTAGGTGTTTTCAAAGCTTCCACTGGATTGCAATCAATGTCCTTGGATCGAATAGAATAAGTTTAATAAGAGTGCTAAGTCCTGCATTATTTCTTGAGATATAAACCATATTGATTTATACCATCATTTCCATAATTTGAACACTAAACTTATGATATCTGATATCAAAATGTATATTAGGAAATTATTGAAGAAAAAATTAGACCTTGTTTAGGAGATTATGAAAATAGATTTTCTCTACAGGTCAACAAATGACTATAATGCTCAAGAGATTTTTTTTAATGCTGTGTCTTAAGAATACTTCCACCAAAAGCACGGTCCTGGGCACATTATTTAGGTCTAGACTTTTGATGTATTTTCTCTGAATTAGCATGAGTATTTGAGGATTTCTGCTAGTTCAGAGCAACAGGGACTAACTTATTAAATGTTCCTGCTGCAATGCCTGCGAGCTAGCTGAGATTAATATCAGCGTAACCTGTTACTTAATTCATTATGGGGATACAGGCTAATTTGATTTGATATTATTTTAATAAAGTTCTGTGATATATAAGATTGTTTCAGGCTATCAAAATAATTTTCCAGTTATTACAGTTATTCAAGCAAGCCCTTTGATAGCAGCAGTTGGTCCTCGTCTGTTGTGAATACATTAGCACTGATGATTCATAGCAGCTGAGAAATGCTAAGCCTGTGAAGCATTGTGTTGATGATCAAATTTATTCTGCAGGCCATTAAAAAGGGGGGAAAATATTTTGTATGCATCAAGCTTACATGTGTCATTAACATAGCTCATTTTTTAAAATCAGTCTTTCATAGAAAAACAGCTTTGTAAAGAAAAATCTGCTGTTTACTATTAAATTTATTGAAGCTGCTTTACATGTTTTACATACAGTTTGCATTACCTTACACAGTGAGCATATCATTTATTTCTTTAAAAAAAAAAAACATTGTTCTGCAATAGAAGACAGTTGCAATGTGTCCAAACATTGCAGGAGCTAATCATTATATATCTTAAAGTAAACAGTAGCATATTGCTATTTGTATCTACACTATGTATATATTTTTATTTACTTTGGCAAAAATCTACTAAATTCAAGGATGTGATGATAATGATCCAAAAATCTATTATAACAGATGTTTTGAATTGGAAATAATAGCGCATATTAATCAAACAGGGTGCACATTAACTGTAGTTACCTTTTTTACCAGTGTTTTACTTCATTAAACTTATTGCCAACTTGGTTATTTTCCTCTTTTTGCTTTATTAGATACAGTGAGTAGTTTTTATGTTTTTATATTTCTGAAAATATACATTGCTATCAATATTTTTCATATACTCTTAGAATGGAAAAAACAACCTAAAGTAGAACTCTAGACCCAGTGACGCTAAGGCCGGTTCACACCTGGGCATTTTGTAGCGCGTTCCTACGCTCTGCAAAACGCTCAAACACCGAAATCCCATTATTTCCTATGGGTATGGTTCACACCTGGGCGAATTACAGGCCGGATGAACGCTCTACAAAACGTCCTATGCCCAAATAAGTACAGGAGCTTATTTGGGGCGTTTTTGTCGTGCGTTTCCATTGAGATACAGCCAAGTAGCCCTCGGAAATGCGCGTTTGTCGAATCGCGCGACACGAAAAGCGCGACAATCGCGCATATTCAATACGCCTAGGTGTGAACCCAGCCTTAGGAAATCTAGCAAACAAGCACACAGACAGCAACAAATGCCTGAAAGAGGTTTTAACCACTAAAGTCCCTGCACCTTTTTGTCCCTTAATCCCAGAGTTCCAGAGCATTTTTTTATGTTTCGGTTCTGCATGCTATATATTTTGGGTTTTGTATTCTACCAGAATGTTTAATACATACTTTTTTTTCAGGGCAGATTTAATTCGGTAGCAAATTTGGATACATGTATTATATATTGGGAATAAATAGTAAAAAATGAAAAAATGCATTTTCCTATAATTTTTGTAATTGGTGAACCCCCATATATTTACCCCAAAAAATTATCAAAAAAGTGTGCTGAAAAAATTATATCACATAAGTGCAACTTTTATGTAATATAGTGGAATGGCAAAGCTCTAAGTGAACATATGCATTTTACTTTAGGAAAGTTTTATTCCCCTTTTGATGCTACATTGGGACATAAGTAGGGGGATAAAAACAGTATAAATATATATATATTTATATTTCAATTTTTTTCACGGAGCCTGCACTGACCACCCAAGAGCTTGTACTGGCAAAATGGATCTCGCACTGACCACTTGGAGCCCTCACTGACCCCCTGGAGTCCTCACTGACCATCTAGAGCCCATATTTTTTTCATTTTTTTTATTACACCTTTTCTTTGTATGGGGAGTCTGGATCTGGTTATTGTACAAAGCAAAGATTTCCCAGCATACTCACCAGCCAGCCTGCAAAAAACCTCCTTAGGGGCATTGGAGCAAACCAAAAGCTCAGCACATCACAATGGCAGCTGAAGCCCCCAGTGTGTCCCCGCACCAAATCCAACAATGCCTTAAGGAGGTTGGACTACCTCCTCTACCTCCTGGCAAACCTGCACCCAATTCAACCTTTACTATTTATGCTCCAAGATGCAGGTTCTCATGGACTAGAGTTAGGACGACACTACACAGAGGGGCCTTGATGGTGGCTTTCACATAATTTGCAAAAGTTGTGCAACTAAAACCTCTGTTTTTAACCCTAATAGACAGTGAAATGGCTGGTTGGTAAGTGTGCTAGGAAATCTTTGCTTTGTACAGGGTAAAGCCCTTCCATGTGCACCTTGCTTTAACCTCCCTGGCGGTAATCCCGAGCGTGACTCGGGGTTAATTTTCTCTGCCAGGAGCGGTAACCCCGAGTCAGAGGTGTCAGCGGAGTTTCCTCACCTTCTCCTGGCGATCCAGCCATGTCATCCGCTATGATCGCCGGCGAGAATGATCTTCAGCTATGTCCTCCGCCATGATCGTCAGCCGGCATCTGACTTCCTGGTTCCGTTCCCTGCGAGCAGCAGCGGCGCATGGGAGCGAAACTGGGCGGCAAATTCAAAAGTGAAACACATATAAAAGAGCTGATACAGTGTAATCTGAGAGGACTACACTGTATCACCTCAGATCTGACACCTGATTACTGTACAGTACCACTTGCCTGCCATTTTACTATCATTTGTGCTGTCATTTCAGCTCATAAAATATTTATAATATGGCATCAAAAAAGCGCCACTTTACAACAAGAGTTTTTGGACCAGTTCAGTGACAGCGACACGGAGGTGCTCGCAGAAGTGAGCGATAGTGAGTCGTGGGGAGATTTGTCGTCTGACACGTCTGACACTGATCTGGCAAGTGACAACGGCGATGATCCTGCACCTGACCTCAGCGATGTGCGCACTTGGTGCCCTATTGACTGCGATACGGACCAGGTAGCGCCCCCAAGATTCCCGTTCACTGGATCACCTGGGATGAAGGTAGATGTTGAGCGTGACAACCCTCTGGCATACCTGCAATTATTCCTCACTGAGGAGGTAATTGAAAAAATTGTCACGGAGACAAATCGCTACCAAGAGCAGCAATCCGCTACGCTGCATGCCAGGTTTTCCAGAACCAGAAAGTGGGAACCTGTGACCAAAGAGGACATCTGGCAGTTTCTGGGACTCATCATTCTTCAGGGGGTGGTGGGGAAACCGCTCCATAAATGGTACTGGACCACCAATAAGTTACTGGCCACTCCGTTTTTGGCACCGTGATGTCAGAATACCGGTTTTCCCTCATCAAGAAGTATTTCCACTTCACGAACAATGAAGAATTTGATGAGGCCACGCATCCTGCGCCCAAACTAAAAAAAATCTGGGAAGTATGCCAAATGATTGTGACCAATTTCCAGCGGACCTACGTGCCAGAAAGGGACGTCAGCATGGATGAAAGTTTGTTGGCCTACAAGGGACGCCTAAGCTGGATACAGTACATTGCATCCAAAAGAGTGCGGTTTGGCATCAAATCCTATATGCTCTGCGAGTCATCCACTGGGTACATCTGGAATTCGGTCATTTACACCGGTAAAGGCACGAAGTTCAACCCCAGGTACAGCGGCTATGGGATGGCCACATCATCTGTCCTTACACTGCTGGAGCCATTGCTGAACCAGGGATATTGTGTGACCACGGACAATTTCTACACGTCTCCGGAACTGTATGAGGTTTTGCTACAAAACAAGACGGATGCATATGGTACCGTTAGGCCTAACCGACGTGACATGCCATCTATGTTTGCCAAGAAAAAACTAAAAACCGGAGAAATGGTTGCCTGGCAGAAGGGTAAGATGATGGCAATGCGATGGCGAGACAAGAAGGACGTGTGTCTTATGAGTTCTGTGCACAATACCTCCACTGCCATGGTCCACACAAAAGGTGGGAAAGATGTGCTGAAGCCGCAAGTCGTGATAGACTATAACAACACAATGGGAGGTGTCGACAGAGCCGATCAGGCAATGACATTTTATCCGGCTATGCGCAAACAACAAAAAAAATATTATAAAAAGATCTTCAGGCATCTTCTGGAACAATGCCTTTGGAATGCATATATCCTGCACAGACCACCTGACAGCCCATACTGACTGCCTGGAGCCTGCACTGACCATCTGCTACCCCACTGACCACCTGGAGCCCACACTTATAACCTGGTGCCCGCACTGACCACCTTGAACCCTCACTGACTTCCTGGAGCCCACACTGACCACCTGAGAGCCCATACTGACCACCTGAGAGCCCATACTGACCACCTGGAGCACATACTGAAGACCTGGAGCCCACACTGACCACCTGGAACCTGCACTGACAACCTTAAGCCCACACTGACCACCTGGAGCCTGCAATGACCACCTGGAGCCTGCACTGACCACCTAGAGCCTTCACTGACAACCTGGAGCCCTCACTGACCACCTGGAGCCCATACTGACCACCTGGAGCCCGCACTGACCCCCTAGAGCCTGCACTTACTACCTGGAGCCCATACTGACCACCTGGAGCCCGTCTCATCATGAAGTATTTCCACTTCACGAACAATGAAGAATTTGATGAGGCCACGCATCCTGCGCCCAAACTAAAAAAAATCTGGGAGGTATGCCAAATGATTGTGACCAATTTCCAGCGGACCTACGTGCCAGAAAGGGACGTCAGCGTGGATGAAAGTTTGATGGCCTACAAGGGACGCCTAAGCTGGATACAGTACATTGCATCCAAAAGAGTGCGGTTTGGCATCAAATCCTATATGCTCTGCGAGTCATCCACTGGGTACATCTGGAATTCGGTCATTTACACCGGTAAAGGCACGAAGTTCAACCCCAGGTACAGCGGCTATGGGATGGCCACATCATCTGTCCTTACACTGCTGGAGCCATTGCTGAACCAGGGATATTGTGTGACCACGGACAATTTCTACACGTCTCCGGAACTGTATGAGGTTTTGCTACAAAACAAGACGGATGCATATGGTACCGTTAGGCCTAACCGACGTGACATGCCATCTATGTTTGCCAAGAAAAAACTAAAAACCGGAGAAATGGTTGCCTGGCAGAAGGGTAAGATGATGGCAATGCGATGGCGAGACAAGAAGGACGTGTGTCTTATGAGTTCTGTGCACAATACCTCCACTGCCATGGTCCACACAAAAGGTGGGAAAGATGCGCTGAAGCCGCAAGTCTTGATAGACTATAACAACACAATGGGAGGTGTCGACAGAGCCGATCAGGCAATGACATTTTATCCGGCTATGCGCAAACAACAAAAAAAATATTATAAAAAGATCTTCAGGCATCTTCTGGAACAATGCCTTTGGAATGCATATATCCTGCACAGACCACCTGACAGCCCATACTGACTGCCTGGAGCCTGCACTGACCATCTGCTACCCCACTGACCACCTGGAGCCCACACTTATAACCTGGTGCCCGCACTGACCACCTTGAACCCTCACTGACTTCCTGGAGCCCACACTGACCACCTGAGAGCCCATACTGACCACCTGAGAGCCCATACTGACCACCTGGAGCACATACTGAAGACCTGGAGCCCACACTGACCACCTGGAACCTGCACTGACAACCTTAAGCCCACACTGACCACCTGGAGCCTGCAATGACCACCTGGAGCCTGCACTGACCACCTAGAGCCTTCACTGACAACCTGGAGCCCTCACTGACCACCTGGAGCCCATACTGACCACCTGGAGCCCGCACTGACCCCCTAGAGCCTGCACTTACTACCTGGAGCCCGCGCTAACCACCTGGAGCCCGCTCTGACCACCTAGAACCCGTACTGACCACTTGAAGCCTGCACTGAACATCTGGAGCCTGCGCTGTCCATCTGAGAGCCTATACTGACCAAATGGAGCATGCACTGACCACCTGATGCCCACACTGACCACCTGGAGCCCTCACTCACTACGTGGAGCCCCCACTGACAACCTGGAGCCGGCACTGACTTCCTGGAGCCCACACTGAAGACCTTGAGCCCACACTGACCACCTGGAGCCCATACTGACCACCTGGAGCCCTCACTGACCCCCTAGAGCCCGCACTGACCACCTGGAGCCTGCACTGACAACCTTAAGCCCACACTGACCACCTAGAGCCCATAATGACCACTTGGAGCCTGCAATGACCACCTGGAGCCTGCTTTGACCACCTGGAGCCTGCACTGACCACATAGAGCCTTCACTGACCACCTGGAGCCCATACTGACCACCTGGAGCCCGCACTGACCACCGAAGAGCCCATACTGACCACCTGGAGCCCTCTCTGACCCCCTAGAGCCCGCACTGACTACCTGGAACCCATATTGACCACCTGGAAACCGCACTGACCACCGAAGAGCCCATACTGACCACCTGGAGCCCTCACTGACCCCCTGGAGCACGCACTGACTACCTGGAGCCTGCACTGACCACCTGGAGCCCTCACTGACCACCTAGAGCCTTCATTGACCACCTGGAGCCCTTACTGACCACCTGGAGCCCGCACTGACCACTGAAGAGCCCATACTGACCACCTGGAGCCCTCACTGACCCCCTGGAGCCCGCACTGACTACCTGGAGCCTGCACTGACCACCTGGAGCCTTCACTGACAACCTGGAGCCCTCACTGACCCCCTGGAGCCCATACTGACCACCTGGAGCCCGCACTGACCCCCTAGAGCCTGCACTTACTACCTGGAGCCCATACTGACCACCTGGAGCCCGCACTGACCCCCTAGAGCCTGCACTTACTACCTGGAGCCCGCGCTAACCACCTGGAGCCCGCTCTGACCACCTAGAACCCGTACTGACCACTTGAAGCCTGCACTGAACATCTGGAGCCTGCACTGTCCATCTGAGATCCTATACTGACCAAATGGAGCATGCACTGACCACCTGACAACTCGCACTGACCACCTGGTGCCCGCACTGACCACCTGGAGCCCTCACTGACTACCTGGAGCCCGCACTGACTATCTGGAGCCCACACTGACCATCTGAGAGCCCATGCTGACCTCCTGGAGCCCATACTGAAGACCTGGAGCCCACACTGACCACCTGAGGGCCCTTACTGACCATCCTGGAGCCCTTACTTACCACCTGGAGCCTGCACTGACCACCTGGAGCCCATACTGACCACTGAAGAGCCCATACTGACTCCCTGGAGCCTGCACTGACCACCTGCTGCCCCCACTGACCACCTGGAGCCCGTGATATCTACCTGAGATCCCGTACTGACCATGTAAAACTCGCACTGACCTCCGGAAGCCCGCACTGAACACCTAGAGCCCGCACTGACTACCTGGAGCCCATATTGACCACCTGGAAACCGCATTGACCACCGAAGAGCCCATACTGACCACCTGGAGCCCTCACTGACCCCCTAAAGCCCACACTGACCACCTGGAGCCTGAACTGACCACCTGGAGCCCTCGCTGACCACCTAGAGCCTGCACTGACAACCTGGAGCCCTCACTGACTACCTGGAGCCCATACTGACCACCTGGAGCCCGCACTGACCACCTGGAGCCCACACTGACCACCTGGCAGCCCGTACTGGCAAACTGGAGCTCGCGCTAACCACCTAAGAGCCCATACTGACCACCTGTAGCTCGCACTGACCACCTGGAGCCTGCACTGACCATCTGGAGCCCTCACTGACCACCTAGAACCCGCACTGACCACCTGCAGCCTGCACTGAACATCTGGAGCCTGCACTGTCCATCTGAGATCCTATACTGACCAAATGGAGCATGCACTGACCACCTGACAACTCGCACTGACCACCTGGTGCCCGCACTGACCACCTGGAGCCCTCACTGACTACCTGGAGCCCACACTGACAACCTTGAGCCCACACTGACTACCTGGAGCCCACACTGACCATCTGAGAGCCCATACTGACCTCCTGGAGCCCATACTGAAGACCTGGAGCCCACACTGACCACCTGAGGGCCCTTACTGACCATCCTGGAGCCCTTACTTACCACCTGGAGCCTGCACTGACCACCTGGAGCCTGCACTGACCACCTGGAGCCCATACTGACCACTGAAGAGCCCATACTGACTCCCTGGAGCCTGCACTGACCACCTGCTGCCCCCACTGACCACCTGGAGCCCGTGATATCTACCTGAGATCCCGTACTGACCATGTAAAACTCGCACTGACCTCCGGAAGCCCGCACTGAACACCTAGAGCCCGCACTGACTACCTGGAGCCTGCACTGACCACTTGGAGCCTGTACTGACCACCTGGAGCCTGCACTAACCACCTGGAGCCCGCTCTGACCACCTGAGAGCTTGCACTGACCACCTGGAGCCCGCGCTGACCACCTGGAGCCCATACTGACCACCTGGAGCCCTCACTGACCCCCTGGAGCACGCACTGACTACCTAGAGCCCGCACTGACTACCTGGAGCCTGCACTGACCACTCAGAGCCTGTACTGACCACCTGGAGCCTGCACTAACCACCTGGAGCCCGCTCTGACCACCTGAGAGCTTGCACTGACCACCTGGAGCCTGCACTAACAACCTTAAGCCCACACTGACCACCTAGAGCCCATAATGACCACTTGGAGCCTGCAATGACCACCTGGAGCCTGCTTTGACCACCTGGAGCCTGCACTGACCACCTGGAGCCCTCACAGACCACATAGAGCCTTCACTGACCACCTGGAGCCCATACTGACCACCTGGAGCCCGCACTGACCACCGAAGAGCCCATACTGACCACCTGGAGCCCTCTCTGACCCCCTAGAGCCCGCACTGACTACCTAGAGCCCATATTGACCACCTGGAAACCGCATTGACCACCGAAGAGCCCATACTGACCACCTGGAGCCCTCACTGACCCCCTGGAGCACGCACTGACTACCTAGAGCCCGCACTGACTACCTGGAGCCGGCACTGACCACTCGGAGCCTGTACTGACCACCTGGAGCCTGCACTAACCACCTGGAGCCCGCTCTGACCACCTGAGAGCTTGCACTGACCACCTGGAGCCTGCACTGACAACCTTAAGCCCACACTGACCACCTAGAGCCCATAATGACCACTTGGAGCCTGCAATGACCACCTGGAGCCTGCTTTGACCACCTGGAGCCTGCACTGACCACCTGGAGCCCTCACAGACCACATAGAGCCTTCACTGACCACCTGGAGCCCATACTGACCACCTGGAGCCCGAACTGACCACCGAAGAGCCCATACTGACCACCTGGAGCCCTCTCTGACCCCCTAGAGCCCGCACTGACTACCTGGAGCCCATATTGACCACCTGGAAACCGCACTGACCACCGAAGAGCCCATACTGACCACCTGGAGCCCTCACTGACCCCCTGGAGCACGCACTGACTACCTGGAGCCTGCACTGACCACCTGGAGCCCTCACTGACCACCTAGAGCCTTCATTGACCACCTGGAGCCCTTACTGACCACCTGGAGCCCGCACTGACCACCAAAGAGCCCATACTGACCACCTGGAGCCTTCACTGACCCCCTAAAGCCCACACTGACCACCTGGAGCCTGAACTAACCACCTGGAGCCCGAACTGACCACTGAAGTGCCCATACTGATCATCCGGAGCCCTCACTGACCACCTAGAGCCCGCACTGACTACCTGAAGCCCATATTGAACACCTGGAGCCCTCACTGACCACCTGGAGCCTGCACTGACCACCTGTAGCCTGCTCTGACCACCTGAAGCATGCACTTTCCACCTGGAGCCTGCACTGTTTACCTGGAGCCTGCACTGACTCCCCGAAACCCGTACTGACCACCTGAAACCCATACTACCTGAGAGCCCTACTGACCACCTGTAGCCCACACTGACCACCTGGAGCATGCACTGATCGCCTGAAGCCCATAATGACCACCTGGAGCCCACACTGACCACCTGGAGATTTTTTTAATTCAATTTCACATCATTCTTTAAATAAGTCATCATTTTTTAGCAAGATATAGTCTTTCTCCTGTCCTTTGCTGTTTGTAAAAAACTTAAGCCTTCTAGTCAGCAATGGGGTGGAGATTGCTAGTAACAGACCTCGTTTGATAGAGTTATTCATAGTCGCAAGATGAGATCTTCGACCACTGCAACTGAGTAGAGCCCTGAAGTCATAGGTAGAGTATCTGCCAGCTATGACCCTTGGAGAGCAGGCTGCTACAATTTTGGCACAGTCTGCAGGATTCAAACCTGTGCAAGGAAAGAGTTCACCTCTAAATAGACAGCCTGTGTGATGGAGTAAATAGTAACCACAAGTTGAGGTCTCCAACCAGTTGCAACCAAAAAAAGTCCTGATGTCACAGGTAGAGTGATTGGCAGCCATGACCCTTGTGGAGCAGGCTGCTACAAGATAGTGAAATAAATGGTTAGACATAACATTTGGGTCTTAAAGCAGAACTAAATCCTTTTTTTTGTTTCCAGATGAAGATAGTGCCATCTTAGCCTCTGTTTACAGCTGAGGTTACTGCATATGTGATCAGCTATGGCACCAGCCAATGGAGGACTTTAAATTTTAGTGAAGAGCTAACACTGGCAACTGTGACAGTTATCACCAAAGGCATACCTCAAATGTAAATGGAAACCGTTAAAACAGTGAGTTAGTTCTTATCTAAGGATTTCACTTAAAATGCTCACTGCTACATTTTAAGCACTTTAGCCTTGAAGCATTGGGGTTTTGGTTTCGATTCCTACTTAGGACATTATTTGTACTGTTTTTTTTGGGGTTTTTTGTTTGTCTTGGAATTATTAACATAAACTTGTTCTCAGTTATTACCGGGTCTCCTTGATGAAACTTATGGTGCAACTACAGTCAAATAATAAGGTAAAAAGTTCAAATTTGTATAGGTTTACAGTTTTACCTGGAAAGGATTTGTAATTTTGCCCAGCCATTCTTGCTAAAATAATAATAAAATAAGATCTAACAATATTTTTCCCCTTTTTTTATCAGAAATGCAAGAAAAAGAATACTCTCTCACCACTGCCACCACTAAAGTTTATTAAAAAGTAACAACATTTTTCAAAAGGCAAGGCAGACTTTAAAAATAGCCCTCTATTATAAACTAAGACACCCCCCCCCCCACCCCCAGTGTTATTTTAGCACTGGAGGGAATTGTGGAATTTTAGTAAGGCAGCTTTAATGTAGAGCTATTGTGGCTAAAGGGTAAAGTACATTGGGCAGCAAGTGGCAAATTAACTGATCCCACTGGGGACAATCAAGCTCATCATAAACCCTGTAAATCTTCACTGCATTCCAACACTACTGTTTGGGGAATTAGTGGGAGAGTCTAGTGTGGGAGAGTCTAGTTTCTATTGGCACTGAACTGCCATTTTCATATTATCCCTCTACATTGGGACCTCTCATGAAGTTCATATTAATGCTAAATAGGACATTGGATGGCACCAACAGGAGGCCCACATAATCAAAACCTTCTTGTAATACTGTTCTGGATTGGAATTTTGCATGTGAAATGACTCAAATTTGTAAATTGTATTTAGAAAAAAGGAACAGCTATATATTTATGAATGGCTATGAATCAGTCTCATCTGTTACAGATCAGGATTGATTTACTGATTTTTATTCTAGATAATAAAATATAAAATAATTTCTTCTCTTAAAATCTTTCTAACATATCTATTTTACAGGAAAATAGCCAAAAGTTCTGTATTGTCTGCATTATGATGCAAATGAAATGCAACTGCTCAGCAGCACTATAAATTAATTTGTTTTTGTACTGGAATAATAATAATATGGAATATAACTTCTGGCATTATTAATAACACTATGTAAAAGAAATTAATCTTTGGAAATAGAAGAGCCACACAAAATAGACTTCCCACTTTGACTTACTACCACTAAGCAAACAAGACCTTACATGTTCCAGCTTTTTACAGTAATGGATCATTATTATCATTATTATTATCATTACACTGCCACTTAGTTCATTCAGAAAATTGTGTATGTCCCAGTGGTAGTAAACAGAGAGACAATGCTCTGCTATATCAGCAATAAGGACAATAATCTTACTGAGGCAAAATATTATTTAAAAATACACTTTACATGAAATAGAATTAGCAGGAATTGTGCGTGTATGTGTGGGTGTGTGTATGTGTGTGCATGTTTGTGTGCCTGTGTCTGTCTTGCCCTACTTAAATAAAACAATTAAAACTATTGTTGATGTATTACGCATGATATAACAAAGCATATTACCATATATTAGTAATCATTTTGGGTTCTTGGCTTTTAAAAAAAGTTATGTCAGAACTGAATTATTATCTATAAATTACATGAACAGCATATATAGCGTAGATAGTATTGATTTAAGGAGCACACTTTATAGATGTGCCTTGGCACAGTAGTGTGGCTTCAATGCCTATTTGTAAATAAATGCAACAAAAGCTTCTATTTTTAACCTGAGTAGTTGAGACAGTTCAGTTTTTTGGCTAGCTTAAACGTTGTCAGGTACCTCCTGACTGACTAGCATAAAAGTGTATCAGGGACCGCCTTTGTATTGTTTTGTATTTGGCCCTGCCCAAGTGCTCCTTTCTCCGTTTTGCTGGTTTCAAACTGATCCGAGCAGCTGCAAAAGTTATTGAGGGCTTGTTTTAAAGCTCATTTATGACATATTAAGAATTTTTAACTACTGTAATAGCCATAGTCTGACCACAGGTTCACTTTAGGTGAGGCTGTTGGAATAATGGTCCTAGTATCACTTGCAAATGGCAGACTATGCTACAGATATGAAGCTACCAAGAAGACATTTAATGCAGCAGTCTTGACCATGTTCACACTGGTGGCAGGACTCCACCACTCCCCTGAAGAACAATCCTTGGTGGAAAGCTTTTCTGAGGGAGGTAGAGCAGCTGCTGCTCAGCATTTATGAGGTGCCACCCCCTGAATGCTGTTTTTTTCCTCTTTTTTGTCCCAATAGGAACTTTTTATTGCAATACTATACCACAACTGCGTGTCCCATAGATTTTTATAAAAGGTATTGCATTATTTTCACTTTTAATATTCATTTAACAACCACATAAAAAACTGTGATTTATACATTTGGCCTGCCTCAAGTTTTGATGCCCAACTTCACGCTTTGGGGTAACTTTACTAAAGACAAAATGGCTTGTCACTTTGCAAGGAAATGTGCACTTTGTAGGGGAAGGTAAACTTAGCTTAGTGAATGTGGTGAAACTTCATTTTGTAAAGAAAGCCCAATCATGTACAAGAAAAAAAAACAAAAAACATGACTGTGTTATGGAAATCAGCAGAGCTTCCCCTAAACTAAGAGCAAAATTCCCCTGCTAAGTGCAAATTCCCTTGCAAAGTGAAAAGCCTATTTGTCTTTAGTAAATCAACTCCTTTGTCTGAACCTATATGTTCATGCACAGGTACTTACCACACAGAAACCTAACAAAGTGCTTTTATTCTTTCCCCCCACACTCTGCTAACCTAATACCCTCTCCCCAAATATATACTTACCTTGCAATTGTGCCTGCGACCTCCAGGATTTGTTTACATCCTACTACCAATCTTCCATTCATCAGCCATGTCTGCACAGTAGCATTCAATAGCAATAGATGCTTCGGAGACAGCCTCATAGAATCCTATGGGAAACTACTACGCAGGCACAGTTATCAAAGGGAAAATTGGCATTGAAATGTAAACAAACTCTGAAGGCCATAGGCACAATAGCAAAGTAGTAGATATGCATCTTGGGAAGGTGAGCATGTGTGTGTGTGTGTGTGTGTGTGTGTGTTGTAGGGAGGGGGGGGTTCTATCTATCTATATATCTATCTATCTATCTATCTATCTATCTATCTATTTATCAATTTTTCAGTCTGTTTGATCTCAAGTTAAATTATAATTTATTGTGATTTTGGGGGTGTCCCCTGGAATGTATTTGCAGTGAGGCATAGAAAAACAAAATCTTGGTGGTTATAATAAAGTATGTTTTTCAACAGTTACAAATGAGTACTAAAAATTTGTCAGTATAAAAGATCATTCCAGCAAAGTTCTAAACCCCTTCATGACCAGAGGTGCATAGATGCCTAGACCACATTTAATATAATGTATCACTTAATTTGACAATAGCTTATTGACTAATTAACCTACCTAAATAACTTTTACATCATTTTTAAGGACTGTAGAGGTGCGTGGCAATTCCACTATTTCATTTGGCAACACAGTCACCCAGAACTCTCAGTCATAGTGGCTGAGAGGATGTGAATACATTTGCAAGGAAGAAGCTGTCTTTGCAGTTTCTTTCAGGTTTTCCAGACTGTAGTGGGATGGAATCTCTAGTCTTGGGGCAAGGTGTTGCCAATGACCAGTATAGGCTGATCGGGTAGCTGAGAACAGCCTTATTAGGAGTCTGGACCAGAGCTCAGGTGAGTTGTGGGTGTGCAGGAGGCACACGGCCACAGGCAGACTCTGCTGCCTACATGAACACATGTGGAACAGCCGCGATAGGCTGGGAGAGGTCGAGATGGTCAGTGACACCCAAGGGACCTGTCGGAGAGACTGAGAGAGAGACAGTTACCCATGAGGGGTGAGCACTGAAACACTTGGAGCTGAGTAAAGCTGCTGATCGATACTGAGGACTGTATTTGTAGAGAAATACGGTAAAGTCCTGGAACTATCACACTGGAAGTGTGTGGGACAGCCAGATGTCGGTGAGACTAAAACACAATGTTTTGATGAAAGTCAAATTAACTGTTATGTTTCGTTATGCTGAAGAAAAGCTAATTATTATGTGAAGTACATGGATTGTTGACCTTTGAGCAAAAAAAGTCTGTCCTTTTATGTTAATGTTGGCTTTAGGAGTGGTCACTTAGTGTTCACCATTGTGCTATATTCCCCAAACTACCACAAGACATATAAAGGTCTTAATTGATATAACCTAATAAACAGCTCACTCAGGTTTTATAAGCTGAAAAAACGGACACATATGTGAAAAAAATTAATACATTTTTTTTTAATAATGTTTATTATTTTCATAAATACTTGTATTCTTTAAAACTGTGTACATTTTATCTTAATATAAAACTTCATGTGATCAACATGTCTTATCTGGCATAGTAATCTCATATTCAGGAACCACACTGATTGTTATTGGGGATGGGGCTGTCAGTGACAATTGTGTCAAATGCTGTCGACTGTCACGTGCCTTGGAACAATTATCTACAGATTCTAGATGCCTAGTGGATGAAGTAAACCTGCACTCTTTAAAAATGTTAACATTTTAAATCCACCCTATATAGTTGACACTATACAATGGCAGATCATACCTTTATCTTTACTTGCATCCTTTTCACAGCATAGTCAAAGCCACAACATTTTAAATGTAAATGCCGATCTATGGAAAGTTAGTATTTCCATAGTCTTAGGGAGGCCTCTATGTGACAGTGCTGAGGCTAATAAGGCAAAGAGCTGTCACATGGCTGAAGGGAGGCATCCCTAGAAGTCAAGATTTTTGTGAATCTGCCAGTGGAGCTGTGAAGAGATAAAGGAATAATCTGAAACAGTATGGCACCTAGTATGTAGAGACAATCATAACAATTGTTTCTAGCATGTAGATTTTCTCTTTTAAGTTGAACAGTTATTAGAATTCACATGAATCAATAGGACACATATCAGAATGACTAAATTACATTACTTTATTACATTATTTTACAGAAGTTGTAAACTATAAACCAGTGGCGGACCTAATAACCAAAGGGCCCTGGTGCAAGATTTTATCCTGGGCCCCCCTCCCAAGCCGGGGGAGGGGGGTGCGGATCACACTGGCCCCCGCACCCGCCCAACGGTCTCTAATGTTGCAGTAGCGTGCTGGACTTACCTGAGACCCTGCAGAGCACACCATAGATCCTGCATAGCCCACCTGAGACTCTCTATGGTGGGCTCTGCAGGGTCCCAGATGGGCTGGTCTGGTCCCTGGGGTCCCTTTCCCTGTACCTCCTCCCAACTCTTCTTCAGGACCGGACCCCACTGAGGCTGTGGGGGTGCCCAGGACCGGACCCCACTGGGCCCCCCCACAGCCTCAGGCCCCGGTGCGCCGGCACCGCCCGCACCGGCGGTAGTTCCGCCACTGCTATAAACGTTTTAGGTACCTCAGATGGTAAATAGGGGTGGAAAGGGAGCTAGTGGGTGTAATCCACCTTCTTGTACCCATCAGACATCATTCCTATCAAATATTTGGTGTGGGTAAAGCAAGGGAGGGTAGGCGGGTGTTGGGCCTTTTTAACACTCGCTAGCCCAATAGAAAGAGCCGTGTGACATTGTTTAGAAATAAAGGCCCGTGCCCATATATCTCACTTCTAGAAATACTACATAGTAAAAGCAGTCCAAAATCAAAATAAAAGCAAAGAGCTAAGCAATATGCACAATGTGTACGTGCAGGCGAAACCACAGAATGCATAGAGAAAACCCTTGCACTTGCACAAATATCGCAAACTGGAAACGGAAATACTATACGTCAGTGGGTATACACATATAAGAAGAAAGTGTGCGGATGCATATCTCTTTATACACATATAAATCCATATATTGTTGCCTTGTCTACATAGAAATAAACATTTGAATGTCAGACCAAATTTTTTGTGTTTTTTAGTAGCTCGCCACTGCCACTATGGCCAGCAGCAGTCATTGTTCTCCAAGAGAGACATTATAGAGCACCTCTGTGTCTGGATATGGAGGCAGTTTGGCCATCACAGTTTCAGCACTGTTGGAGTAACATGAGAAGGAGAAATGTGGACTTTTTTAAGACAAATTTGAGAGGAGCCATCTGTCTTGTAAGTATTATATTTGGCCTGCTCACATATGCTTTTGGCCTATCTGCTTCCAAGCTCTCCTAGCATCTAGCCTGTGTTTCTTATTCTTGTTATTCTTTTGTCTGTAACTTATAACCTACATCCTTAATGACAGCCATGCGTTGTTCAGTCTCACCTTTTGTTCTTTCGTAGCTATACCCTGACACAGAGGCAGGAGAATGCAGCTGGTCAGGTGGCAGTGGAGGAGTTTTGCAGTGGTGTAGTCCTCTTCTTCTTTTGAGGATGAGCAGCAGCTGTGCAATCCTTTCATCTCCTCCTCAGAAGAAGAGGAGAAGATGAAGGTCTGTCTGCTGCCCAGGCAGCCTCCACCCCTGAAAAAGAAGAGGAGTCAAACGAGGAACTTCCTGGCTCCCCTCCGGAGGGCCAAGCCAAATCCTAATTGGATATGGTAGCCTGCTTTTTGATGGTTTGGATTTGGGAGTGTATCTCTTGGCCCCATTGTTTAATCACTGGGCATACACAGTGGGAAAGGGTATTGATCTTTCTGGAAACAGTGTAAAAGGTTTATTCTCACTGTCCCATTTTCACATTTTCCATAACTCTGTAACATAATGGTTAGATGCTTATCAGATATTTGGGAATTTTGGCCGTGGACATGACAACCATTTTTCAGCACTTCTGGCCTGGTAAAACACGTCCATAAATGCAGAAAGGGATGGGAATGTTAACATAGGTCCGCATATCTTTTCAAAAACATAGGCCTTCTTATGTGTTCCTATTGGGAATAACACCTCCATGTGTTCCACTTTGGGATAACACCTAGTTTATATTTTTACATGTTCCCATTCACATAGCATAAGCTTAAAAAAAATGAAAAAATTCTTCTTGCAGTGTAAACTGATTTTTATTGGGTTAGGGTTTTGAGGGTTAAAATGTCTTCTTGTTTATATGGCTTTGAAATGTTAGGAGGGGCTGTGAGAGGTGAGGGTTCTGAGCTGGCTAACTCATTGTATGTTAATGAAGTTTACCAGATAAACAAATCCTCAAATTTCAGTCCCAAGCTTTTCCATTAGGACACACCACTGTGAAAGAGCTAAGAATAAACTTGAGTCAGCTATCTTGCCTGCTCTAACAGAACACCTAAAAGTTAAGAAACTGCAAAAGTGGAAATACACTGTAACATATGGGTTGACATCCTAATAAAAACACAACATGCTTGCCTCCTTTAGTACAGCAAGCCCTTACCTCAGCCAAAATTACAGCCATTATCCTTCCAAAATTGAATATTACTAGGGTATAAGGATTTCAAAAGGTCACATGTTTTACAATATATTAATTTTTACTAATCCTAGTATTATATTCTTATTTTTTACAAAACTACAACAAATAGTGAACAACATTGGTCTTTTTTAGACACACCAGGTCCCTCCACAGGCAACCCCCAGGTGGCTAGGAACGTCCTTGTCATCTGTTCCTCCTCCTTCTCAGAGGATGAAGCCACCAGCCCTGGGTCCCATTTGATGGTAAGTTCAAATCTCACTATATGGCCAGATCACATTTTTGTTTGGCTGGAAATGTGTATGTCTCAAACATAAATAGTAAATATTTTCTAATAGAGTAGTGAAGAATTACATCCCACTCTTCGCCTGGTTTTTGTTGGCTTTCCATGAAACAGAATTCGACTTCATGTCTCTTAAAATGGCCCATAAAGGACAGGAAGTGAGAGAAAAATGCAGTAATGAAAGGCCAGAGATTATTACCCCCTGACACAGTGTCTAGCTATTCACCATCCAAACGTCAGATAGTAACATACTCAATCTTCCTTAATGGGTCTAAGTACACTATAAGCAGAATATTTCTAAAGGTAGTAATCTTCAACTCTGTCGGGCCCGATTCCGATGCTAGCATCGGTATCGGGACATCCCTACTGCTAACAATCTTTACAGGGAAAATTGTCAGGCCCCATTCTTCTCATGACAAATATTTATTTTCAAAAAAAGAATATTAGTTTGTTAGAATTTATGTCATGGTGTTCATCTGCTCTGCATAAACACTCTTGATGAGGTGGCCATCACACCAGCCATGTGACAGAACCCCCTCCCCACATGACCAGGAACAAGGGAAGGAAGCTGGTGAAAAAAAGGTTGTAAGTTGCCTTTTTGCTTATTTGGGTTGTGTTAGGTCCACAGTTTAGAAAAAAAAATAGTCACACTTTGAGTGTCATATTTTGCCAAGTGACATTGGAGCAGTAGCAATGCCAAATACATAATGAAACTAAAGCAAATAGGACTTCATTAGTATTAAAAAATATATAAGGTTGGCACAACATTAGCTTAGTTATAGGGATGATTCATAGCTTGTTATACTTAACCATGAACCTATTGGTGGAAAATGTGTCAAACAATTGCTAAGGCAGACTGAAAAAGCACATCAAATATGATTGTGTGTTATCATGTGTGTTTTGTTGACAACTCAGGTAATGGATTTTTAAATAGTTTTGTGCTTGTTCCTCTTAGCATCCCTTGACAGCCAGCATGTGGCCAGTCCTGGCAGGGAGGCCCAATCGCCTCCAGAGTTTGTGGCCAGAGAGCCTACGGGTGAGTAGATTTTAATTTCACCTTTTGATAAGTTTTGGATTTTAAGGATAGGCCAACATGTTTTGAGTTGCTCTGTTTGGCCCATGGGCCAATCATGAAATTAACAATCCAACATTCATACTAAATAGCATGGATATGTGATGGAAGAATACAGTATGTTGACATCTGCTACTACCATGCTTGAAAACCACAACAGTGACTATATCTGATAGCAAACAGCCAGTGGACCAGATTTGAATCCCTGCCGCAATAGATTATTAGATTACACTTTGTTGCAGCTGTGTGGGTGTGACAAGGACAAAGACTGCTGTAATGTTTGACAAATAGCCAGAGAACTGTAAAAATTGCAGATGAGTTGGATTACTTTTAGCCTATCCCCCCACTCACATTTTTATGTGTCACAGTGATTAGGGAAATATTCATCACTTAGGTTTTCTTTGGCCTTTCTTTAACAAATGCAAATTAACTTATCCCAGTTAATTAGCCAGTAATGTCAGTAAAGCTAGGTGTGAACTTGTGGGCTCAGTTAACCAGAGTAGACCTTAATACAGTTATATCAGTCAGTATTGTAACCTCACCCTAGCCTCAGTGGGAATAATGTTCTGTTATTGTTAGATGGCATATTGGCATCTGTTTGATCTGTTTCTTTGTTGTAATTTTCTGAAACAGTGCTTGATGGAAGGTCTCTTTTGGAGATCCAGGGGGCATTCTCCTGGATGCACTGCAAGATCTATGAGCTGAAACAAACGCTGGGCATTGGGCCTTCTGAAGAAAGGCCACATTGTTTACATTTCTTAAATTTTTTTATATACTAACATGTATTTTAAAAATATATATAGCTTTACTCTTTAGTAAGGTTTTTACGGTTTTAACAGTTCACACTTGTGCCTTAGTTTTCTTTTAGGAATATTTATCATCTTTAATTATTTGTGTCTAAGATTATTGCCATTTTCCTCTAACAACGGTATAAGTAAAGCATGGTCTATATGGCAAGACAAGGTTCATATAGCTTACAGTAGGCGGTAAAGTTGTGCTGACTCCAAACTTGCTGTCATGTGTATGTTCTAACAATGTGTTAACATTTGCAATGTACATATGGTGGAGGTGTGAAAAAAAGTGGAATTACTCTTTAAATTCCATGAGAATTAAGTTTTTCTAACTGGATTAATTGTGACATCTCTTGAAAAAACTGCCAATTTGTTTTTTAGCATGTTTATCTTTTTTTTTGACAATAATGCTGTCATTTATTTATTGCCATGTAAAGCATACATACACACAAATTGGTGTGTCTAAACTTTTTTATTTCGGCGAGGGGTCGTTTATAGTGATTGACGCTGGATTAAATCGCTGGACGACATGATTGACCATGAATTGCAGCGTTGGACTTTTTTTGAGGTTTTTATTTTTGACAATAAAGGAATTGTCAAAAACTGTGCTTGTGTTTTTTGTTCAATTAAAGGATTTTTTCTAAGGTGTTGTCTGTTTATTTACATTTGACTTTTCTCTTTGGTTAATGAGTAGGGGTAACAACTACCTTGAAATGTGGTACCCAGATGCAAATAAGCCCCCCTACCCGTAGACCCCCACAACCACCGGGCCAGGGTTGTGGGGCAAAGGCCCTTGTCCTCATTGGCATGGGGAGAAGGTGTTTTTCCAGGGGGTCCCCCCTAGAAAAGCACCCTACTAATGCAGAGGGCATGTGACCTGGTATGGTGGAGAGAAGGGAGCCTGCTCGCTTGTCCCCCTCTTTTCCTGCCCTGCCAGGCAACTGCTCAGATTAGGGTCTGGTTTGGAATTTTAGGGGGAACCCTACTTTTTTTTTTTGCCATTGAGGTTCCGCTTAAAATTCCAACCAGACCTAAAGGTTCTGGTATGACTTTTGGGGGGAATCCCACGCATTTTTGAAAACATTTTTACATCGGGGTCCCTCCTAACATTCCTACCAGACCTAAAGGGTCTTGTATAAATTGTCAAGGAACCCCACGTTCTTCTCTTCTCCTCTGAGGTAGCGAACAGATTGACGAAGCCGAATGCTGAGCTTTCAGTTTGGCTATTCACTCTCTGCTGTTCAGCCCCTATGGGAATAGAATGAACATCAGAGAACAACATTCCCAACATTCGCCTCAGCCGATCCAGTTGGATCGGCTGAGGCGAACGGATTCTTCCCTTCAGTTCAGCCGAACGTGCTGAGGCTGTTCAGCTGAGCTAAATGAAGTGAGCTGAATGCAGACAATGTACTGTACAGCTGTAAATAGCCGTACAGAGCTGCTGTGAATGGCCGAACAGGCTTCGGCTCAGTTCCCTACGGCTTGGTTATTCCTTCGGCTGCTTAGTGAATAACCTTCCATAAATGTCAGTGGTAATTTAAAGGTAAGGACACTTTGGAGGTTGGGAAATGTTGTCATGGTGGGAACATTGCAATGTAGAATTTTCAATGCTTAAAGCCACACACCAAAAACTATCAGCACCAAAAAAAAAACAACATATTTTGATAAATCAGCGCTGTGCATGCAATGAGTTCTCACCGGGAACTGAGTTATTACATCTCCTTGTACTCCAAAAACAGATCCATTGACCAGACTTTATAGCTGTATTTCTCCATTCCAGTTGAAGCTATAAGAAAACCAAGCAAGGTAGCTTGCTGAATTCTCCATTAGGCAAAAAAGGTAAGAGTGAGAGCATATTGTAATCACCACAGCAAGTGCATAGAGGCAGAACCTTAAGTGCTGAGAGTCCGCTGTTGGAGTCTTCAAGATATATAAAAGGTTTTTGAGTTTTGAAACTACCAGATATCCACCAAAAACTAAAATATCAATTGCTGGAGGTCATTACCTTCAGACACAAAAGGTCTGCTGTAAAAGTAATATTTTCATAAAAGTTATAAATTCAATCTAATGCTCCAGCAACACTTTTTTTCCCCAGGTTTGCTTTATCTAATTTTCCTTCTCTGTATAAGCAAAGGAAAGAGTTATTGCACATAGAGTCAATGTCCCCTACAGCCACACACATTGTACATCTCACACTGTCTGGTGCTGAAATTCACAGAAAATGTTACTAAGGGTAAGTTTCACAGCTCAGCTGGTGGTCATATTAAACTGGAGTTTTTTTCCTGACATACAGTAGGCATTACGATTCACAACCCGCAATAACAGAGGTCTACAACAACCGTGTCATAAATGTTAACACCTTTCTTATTGTGCCTCTTATGGATATTTGCATAAGTGTGGAGATTTCCTTCTGCCCTAATGAAAAATGTATTCAAATTAGATTATGTTTATTTTGCTGAATAATATGATTATTTCCCACTATAATTTTACATTTACATATACATTGGTGGTACCGAAGAAAATCCCAGTATTGCTTTAAAATTAAAAAGCACGTGCATGATTGAAAGGTGAAATGTTATTATATATTTACAATTACTGCAAACCTCTTTACCGTTAAGGAAGTGGAACAGGATTGGCATAAGAGAGCAATGTATTTCATGAAGGTACACTATTCAGTGATTTGATCGTTTAAAGTGAAAATCCAGCACTTTCTTAATGTTTTATTAATGCTACTGTTACTGTAAAAAAGAAAAAGGAGCTGTGCTGCAATGCTCAGCTTAAGACCAGAGCTATTCAGACCACTACTTATCTTCTGCCACTAGATATAGCTAGTCTTTCAGGTTAAAGGATGGCCAGCATCAATCAACCTATTTTCTGTGAAACTAAGCTATCATAGATCTGTACCCTTGGGGCATCATCGTGTAGTTTTAAGCTGCACAGCCTGGCATTACAGCCACATTGGAGTTAATCTCCCTCTCCCCTTTGGTGATGGGTAGGCCTTTGGGAGGGAGGAGGGAGACTGGAGGATTTATATTGGCTGTGTAAAAGTTGGACCAGCCTACATGACTGAAAGGGGAGGGACAGAGGAAGCTCATGAGGAAGGAGAAAGCATGATGGCAGCATGGCTGTGGTGGAGAGTAAGAGACACGCAGGGAGACATAAAGGAAGGTGCAGACTTGAGAGAAGAGCCTCAGTGTTGTGCTCCCTTTGGTCTGACCTATGAAAGACCTGCCAGTGTCTTGTGTTGTATCAATCTCTATCCAGTCTGCTAAGGCAGGTAATAGACTACTGACTGCTGTCAGGAGGACATCTGATGAACATCTGGTAAGTGGTGAGAGTGGTGGGAGTAGTGAGAGTCCTTTGGCCACTGTTTGTTTGTATTGAACCTGTTTTTACTGTGGGACCATGCACTGCCAGTAAAGCTCTTTTTGAAGGGGTCCTCTGCATCCATCCAAAATCAGTCACCCTCGGATACTTTGTGAGAGCTTCTCCTGCCTTGAAATACAATTCGCAGGCACCTTGAGGGAACCCACATTATTTGTTTTACTGTACTGTAAAGTTCTATGGTTTTTGATAATGTGTTAACCCTATTGCAGTCAGTTCTAAGTTATCTCTGCTCTGTCTACAGGGCTTGTTCCAGCCCAAAATCCAGAGATGTAGATCCATCATAAATCACCCTGACCTGCGGCCTGATGTTGTGGAACCATCATCACTACGACCCACCATACTTCCACCACTAAATAGCAGACAAAGTAACAGTAATGTAAACAACAGCATTGGGGATCCTGCATGACCTCATTGACCAAATATGGTTAGGGCCACATTTGGTTAATGCTTATAGCAGATGAGATCAAAATAAGCAAACAGAACAAAAAAAACAAAGGAGCAGGGGACAGAGTCTCTTGAAAGAGAATGTATCAGAAATAGTGAAACTCTACCTGCTGCACCTATTTCGATAGTGATCGTGTCAAGAACGATAGTTAGCAGATTCTTGCAGCTGGGAACTCCAAGTAACAAAAACATAATACACAGGATATTATATTACTGATAGTGAAGATTGGGATACATGCACACAAACATTTAGTGATGAACAGTAACATAATTGTACTCAATAATGGGCAAATACAAAACCTGACCCAAACTGATAGCAAATTGAATAAAACTCTTATACTATACGTATAGGCCCTGAAATCCCAAACCTGAAGCAAGGAGGAACATGCAACAGTTCAGGGAAAGCCCATAACCTCACCACCTAAGAAAATAGGAGTAGTAAAAATGGGGACATATCTGTGTAGAGGCACATCCTGTCTTTTTAAAGATAATGGATAATGATTTTGTATATATTTTCCTATTTATCATGGTCTTGTACAAAATAAATCTTTTTTTCTCAGTAAGATGAATATAAAATAATACATATTACATTATCTGCCATCCAACCAGCACATGGGACACATATTTTTTCTGATGTTTACAGAGCTCAATCGCTTAAGCATAAATGTATCAATTCAAACAATACATATACATGTACAAAATTATGACTTCAATGATAACCCTATCTAAAACAAATTTTGTACTGGTTTGAAGTGTACTTATTTGCCATAGTGTGAACACTTAATGTAATATTAAACTCTCATACTTTTTCCATAATGAATTCAGATCAAACAAACTTACACTGACCAGCAAAATATTTATTTTTAGCCCAAGCACTTACAGTCATCATGTTTCAGAACAGCTGGCTCCAACTCTCTCATCACTGCTTTCCTGAGCTTTCTGTTGAGTGCAAGATCACAAGGGACAGAGCAGACTCCTGCAGCTGTCCATCTACTAGCTTGGAAAAGGCAGAAGGGAAGAGGGAAGAAGGAGGAGCAGGGAAGTGGATTGCCTTGCTGTGCCTAGGTGTTTATAGATACACATACGGCTTACTAGAACTTGCAAGGGTGGCTTCATAGGACCCTGCAGGGGAAAGAAACCACCATAAAACAATCTGCAGGAATCTGAATCTGCAGGAAGCTAAAATGTTTGAACACATAGGAACATCATCCATTATAAGCGATTTAATCAGCATCTGATATAGATTAAAAGCATTTTCACCTAATATCACTTTAATCTTTTCACCCTGGTAAAAAGGAAATCTTAGATGCCTGCCATGTGCATACATTTTATTTGCCTGTATACTTTATTTAAGTGATCTTCGACTGTTGTACAGTAAAACAGATGTGTGGGTAGCGTTCTGATGAAGGGGGCGTGCCCCGGAAACGCGAGTTAACGTCACCAGCACACAGGAATCATCCAGTGGATGCACACTGCCTGTCAGCTTATGATTCTTCTTACGTTTGTGAGTACGTTTTTGGTTCTTATCTCATGCTTACTGAAATAAAATTGACCTGCACCAGGAAAGGCGCCCCCTTGTGTTTACTCCATAGATGTGTGGGTAGCAGTATAGGTTGCAATATGTAAAACCTTAAAGCTTAATTTGTTGGATGAATATAGAAGAAAGTACATTGTATTTTATTTCTTTTTTTCTACATTCATAAATAGATGTAGTAATACCCAACTTATTTTTAAAGGACATTACACACAGAAAAACACAGCTTGAACATTTAAAAATCTAAACGGTACAATGCTGGTATTTTCAGTAAGGGTCTATTATTGACTCTAGGCACTATAAACCTAAGACTAACCATCATAACTTGAATCATAAAAGACTTAGGTCAACAACCCTCATACAAGGTCATAGTAAAGACACCTGCTCCTTTTCAGAACTGAAGACATTAACTCACAAACTTGAAAGGGTTTTGTGATGAGGTTCTCTGACCCAAGAAGTTTAAAGAGTTGAGACCTTGCTTTGTTACACAGCTAAAAGCAATAAATATACAGTATAGGAAATAATATAACAAAAGTATGGCAGGTTCTATTTCCACTAATTATATTAAAGGAAAAACGTTTGAATAGAATATTTAGACATATACTCCAGTTTGACACGAGAAGCTTAAAAAGAGAAAAAAACTAAATGTAATAATGATAAAAAATTCACGTAATACTTTTCTAAGTCTTGTAGAACTATACACAAAATAGCAATAACAAGGGAAAGTAGCAAAGATAATACAAAACAAAATATTCCAGGGAAATATATATACAGTTGCAAAGTTTAACAAGATGCAATAGCAAAGAGAGTCCCTGCAAACCATCTTCATAAAAAGACCCTTTCGGGTGCTCTTTTTTTTAGCAAAGCAAAGTGAAGGCATCCTCCTCTCTGTTATTACATATCAAATATATACATTAAAGATTCAGCTTTTGCAGGTTGTCCACTTACAGGTAACAGGGTTCATATCAGCACCAATATTATTCAATGGGGTCTATTCACGAAGCAGCCGAAGGATCTAGCCGTAGTTTCGGCCGATCCTTCGGCTAGCTTCGGCCCCAGCTGCTGTACGGGCTATTCACAATAGCCTGTACAGCTCCCAAACTTAGCCGAGCAGCTCAGTCGCATATGCCTCGGCTCGGCTGAGCCGCGCTGAAAGCTGAAGCTAGCCGAGCAGCCGCCCATTGGCCGGCCAACAGCCTGCTTCTGACAGCTTCTGATCTTACGGCTGGCTCCGGTCACTTGCAGAGAGATCAGCGTCCCTGGTTACCAGCTAACCAGGGACACTGATCTGCAGAAAGCAAACTCTCCCGGCCACTCCGGGAGTCTCCCGCTCCTTGCCACCAAGGAGAGATACACTGCTTTTTCTTTTTTTTTCTTTATTCTGACACGGAGCCGTGTCTGAATAGAAGGAAAACATTTTTTGCCTATAGGAATGTATTGTTTGATTCCTTTTGGCTATTTCAATTTGCAATAGCCAATAGTAAACTAGCATTGCACCCGCCCTCTGCTGATGGACCTGATGGAGAACTGCAGTGGAGGCAGACTGGAGACAGGGGGACACCAGAGGCCCGCACAGAGAGAGCACCCCAGGTGAGGATGCTGTGGGGGCCCGGCCGCCTCCACCTCCTGCCAGTCACCTGTACGGCCGTCGGCCGATACTCATGTAAGGTACCCGGGCGCCTTACTTGAGTATCGGCCGCACCCCCTGACGGCGGGCATGTTCGGCTGACCCGAAGCTACCCGATGTACGGCTGATTTCAGCCGATATACGGCTGAAATCAGCCGTACCAGCCTGAAGTGAATAGCCGAACAGCGTTCGGCTCACTTCACTTCAGGTCGGCCTTTCACTCGGCTGCCTACGGCAGCTTAGTGAATAGACCCCAATGTTTTTCTTGCAGTTCAGTCAACAGTGAAAGAACAGATTTCTGCTAGGTCGACTTAGGCTGCAGGCTAGGGAGGCAGGGCTTCCAGTGGAAGCACACCGCCACTCATACATCCTGTTGTTGACTCTCAGTAATAGCAGTGATTTGTGTGTATAATAAAATGTTTCAGACTGGCACATTGTCTACCTGGGCCCTTGCACAGTTTTGTTGAGGGAATGGTGTGGCATGTGCTTACAACTCACTCATGTGCCTAGAAACAAAATACTAACAGAATAAAATGATAGTTCTGCTAGCTATTTATAAGTGCACTAATGCAGAATGGGCAAATTGCACGTTCAACTTTGGCATGCCTTGGGGGCAACAGCATTTATTTTTGTATCAACTCCAGTAAAAAAAAACTATATATGTCATTGTCTCACAATGCTGGTACTCTCACTCTTAGATTATTATTCCATCAGGTTTCCTGCATTGTTATTAGCGGAAAGTACACCATGTTTTCTCAAGATAGAGTCATTTTAATAGTTTCTCATGGATTTTGTTTTAGATTTTCCATGTTTTAATGTCTATATTTCACTATTTATATTACATTTTATATTTTATTTATATTTATTATTATTTATATCATGTATTTTATATTATTTATCTATTTAAATGTTATTTTGCATTATATTATTATTAATCATTATATATTTATTTCACAACTAAACATATAACCCAAGCTATACCGATGACTCACAGAGCATTATAGGTTTTCTATAGAAAGAACACAGCAAAAACTGTGTACTTTCAGATTCTCTCTAACTGAAACTCCACACTGCCCTGCCCAAAAAGAGCAGACAGGGTAGGTAATGTCATAGATGACTCAATCCTCTGACTTGTATGCCATAATTTAAACTTACGCTATTGAGATCTGTATGCATTGTAATTTTCTTCAACACATTATTTAAAGTGAAAAAAGAAAATGGTAGGAATAGTGTTACACGATTTTGGAAAGATAAGCCAGAGTTGGGAGGAATCTACCCCAATTTATTGTCAGATTAAAAACAAAGGAGAGGATTTGGTTCTATATACTGTATATCAACAAAGCGCTAATTGTTCATCTGAAATATGGTGAGCAATAGGAGTCGGTGAGTGCGGCTTTGAGCACGGTGGAGACTGGAGAGCACTGATTCACTAATTGTTTATGCATTCACGGACGTGGTGTTGATTATAAAAGTTGGAAGACATATCCTCACATATTTCAAGGACTTTATTGTATCAAGAATTAATGGACTTCACATATGGATATGTAGATTAAGAGGGAGTTGTACATCACCTGTGAGATTTAACATAGGTTTTTATATATGTACACATTTTATGAGATTTACTAGCACATTTTTTTTCTCTCTATGTTTATTATGGTTTATAGTGTCTAAAACACAAAATTGTTTATCACTTTGTGACAATTTCACAATTCATACTATTTTTCTCACTATTTAGGAATATTTCTTTAATTTGTGAAGCGCAGTGCCATTTTCTTTTTTCCTATTTTTTGTGTACTCCCCTATTAAGCACAGCTGCTTTTAGAGTGTTATTTGATTCCTAGCGCAGTTTTTTTCTATCTTCTATTATTTAAAGTGAGCCTGTGCCCAGATCATGCACACTAAAGAATTTTCATATTCACAACCAGCAGTAAAAGCACTTTAAAACAAACCACTCATTCATCTCTGTACCTTTAAGTGTTGAGGAAATAAAACATTTTCAAAGTTCACAGCACAGTTATTGAAATCTCAGCTCTTTCACTGCTACTTTATGCTGCACCAGAATCTTGGTAGGCTGTCTGTCTTCTAATGTAAATAACAAGCAGGCATCTCTAAGCTGTTAGAAATCAACTGAAGACTGACTCCTAAGGGTTGATTTACTAAAGGCAAATAGGCTGTTCACATTGTAAGGGAATTTGTACTTTGCAGGGGAAGTTTAGCTTGGTGAATAGACATGTGCATTCGGATTCAGACGAACCTGCAAATCACTAAATTCAGTTGATTCGGCGGTTAATCCGAATAATTTAATTTTTTATATGCCTGAATATACTAAAACAATATTCGGCATATGAGAATTTGTTATCAGAATGCGCGGCAGCCATATTGACCGCCAGCCTGTTCTGCGCATGCCTGCCGCCATATTGGAGGCGGGGGCATTTCCTCACATGACGCCACGCGTGTGCAGCGTTGGGTGACGTTATTTGCAGAACGAGCGACGGACAGATCGGCAGCCAGCGTGTTCTGTGCATGCGGGCCGCCATTTTGTAGTATATCTTAGTATATACCAAGATGACGGTGCCCACATATTCGGAACCCGCCATCTTGGTGTATACCAAGATATACTCCAAAATGGCGGCACACATGTGCAGAACGCGCTGGCGGTCGTTATGGCAGCTGTTCATTCCGCAGTTTCTTTGTGCGGTTTCAGGATTCGGAGGATCGTTGCCTCCAAATTCAAAACAGCATTAAAATTTGTGTCCTTGAACGAAACTAATGAAAATGTTTATCATTTTTATTTGTTTCGTACAAAACTATTTTTTTTGCCCTGCACATGTCTATTGGTGAATGTGGTGAAATTTCACTTTTCAAAGAACTCCCAATTATGTGCAAGAAAAATTTAAAAAAATTATTTTTGCTTGCACATGATTGGGTGAAGGAAGTCAGCAGAGTTTCCCCACATTCACTAAACTAAGGTGAAACTTTTTATTCCAAATTCCCTTGGAAAGTGAACAGCTTTTTTGTCCTTCGTAAATCAACCCCCTAGAGTGTTTGTTGTAATATTTGAGAAAGGTTAACTCAATACTTAAAGTACCTACAGAGGTCAGAAACGGCTTGTTTTAAAGCACTTTTAGTGCTTCTTAAGAATATGTAAATAGTCTACAATCTGGACACAGGTGCACTTTAAGAACAGTCTGATAAACCTGTGATGTAAAAATGAGCGTAAAGCTTTATGAAATGTATGGAAATGTAAATATGAAACATTAATATATGAACATAATAATAAGAAACATACACACTACAAAATCAATTTTGTTAATTTTCATTACAATTCCCTCATATACAGTACCTGTTACTGTATTACTCTATTTACCAATTATACATAGCATATCATATTATGGATACAGTCATGTTGTAATCAGTTGTTTTATCCTATTAGAAAAATAGATTCTGTCTATTAAGCTGAAAGTAGTATTAGCCCACCCCACACTCTTCCACTGTTCTCTTCCTCCATCTGAGCTGTCCCATACACCTAGTGCATGGGGCATCATCCCAAGATGCAGTTTTTAGGCCTGAGCATCCAATTACCACACCTGAAGAATGTCACATGAGAGGGGGGGGGGGAGAAATAATCAACCCTATGTAAGCTCTGACACCTGTGACACCATCTGACACTGAGCTTTTATAACATTAGGAATATAAATATATGAAGTAATCTAATAAAAAGAGATGGCTTGCTAATTCCCCAAATTGGGGAATTTGGGGAATTAGCATACCAACTGAAATGCACCAAGTTATCAAGCATAAAAGTTTTAAAATAAATCATTTGTTTCATGCCTCTAAATATTGCTGTTAAACAATAACCTGCCTTTCTCAGTTCATATCTTTTGTAGGTCTCGCAATGCCTTTATTAGAATCAAATCTAGAATCCTGAATATGTGATGTGTTCCTTTTGGCAGGAGTAAACATAAATAATCATAAACATGGTTTCTGCCATGAAAGCGATGCATTTGCCAGTGGTGCCTTGTGATGGAGATGAATCCTTGCTGCTTTGATCTTGCTTAGACATGCTTTCATTTATTGTATCTAGAATAAATAGCATCCAATTTTTACCAAGATTTAACTATTCTTGAGATGCTTTGAAATTTGAAATTCAGATTCTCCTGAGTTTAAATAGTGTTACTCTTGTCTCACTACAAGAACAACCTCTGTCAGACTATCTTTTCTTCTCCTTCCCAATTGACAGAGTAAGAGGAATTGACAGGAATCTTGGCATTGCGTTCTGACAGGTGAATATATGCACTAGAAAGGAGAAGAGTCATTAAAAGCAAATTTATTTTTCAATCCAGTGAAAAACATATATTTTGCTGAATTGCAAGAAAAAATATTTCAATTATCATCTAAATGTATCTGGAATATGTTAAATTAAGCACATATATTGTTGTAATACTTAATTATGCAGTGTTTTGTAGGCTTATAATTGATGCTCTGCATATAGTTATTTACATAAATTATATAAGAATCTTTGGGGATGATCTGCCAAGGGCTGAGTTTTATACAATACTGACTGTAGTAGCTTCACATGCTGACTCAGGTTAGAAGGAACAAGTTCAGTCTGGCAATTTAGGCATTTAGAGTATATGTGAACCCAATTACTAAAACCTCACCTAAACTTTAACATGTTGATATCAACAGTAACTTTAAATATTTTTAAATATGCTCCTGATACCTGAGGATCTTGCCATGAAGATCATTGCTCAGGCACTTGCTGTTATAGGGTGACAACGCTCCGTTGCTGTCTCCAAACCTTTATCCTGTGTAGTCACAAACTCATACAGTTTTTTAACGTAGACTACAAATAACTGTTTCAACACACACACTACGCACACGCGATCCACCAAGTAAACTGCCCTCAGAAATCTCATGCAGCTATCACTGAATTGCATACATGTAGAAGGCTTGAAGTGGAAACATTCCAAACTTAGGGGCCTATTCACGAAGCTGCCGAAGGATCTAGCCGTAGCTTCGGCTGATCCTTCGGCTAGCTTCGGCCAAAGGCCCTCTGCGGTTCAGTAGAACCGAAGGGCTGCTGTACAGGCTATTCACTATAGCCCGTACAGCTCCCGAAGTGGGCCGAGCGGCTCAGTCGAGCATATGCCTCCGCTCGACTGAGCCGAGGTGAAAGCCGAAGATGGCCGAGCGGCCGGCCATGGGCCGGCCGACAGCCTGCTTCTGACAGCTGGGCGGAGCCAGCCATGATCTTACGGCTTGCTACGGCCACTTGCAGAGAGATCAGCGTTCCTGGTTTCAAGGTAACCAGGGACACTGATCTCCAGACAGCCCAACTCTCCTGGGGGCTCCGGGAGTCTCCCGCTATTAGATAGCGCCTTCCGGCCGCACGGGAGAGAAACACTTTCTAAAGGAAAGTTTTGCTCTGCTCGATCGAGCACAGTAAACCTTTCCCTGATTTTTTTTTATTCTGACATGGAGCCGTTGGCTGCCGTCAGAATGAAAAAATGTTTGTCAATCAGCAGAGGGGACCTGCAGTTCTCCATCAGGTCCGCTCTAGTGATTGACAGCAGCAGAGGGCGGGCGCAATAGCTAGTTTGCAAATTGAAATAGCCAATTGGAATCTAGCAATGCATTCCTATGGTAAAAATAGTATTTTTGACAGCAGCAGAACTAAACGGCCAATAGAAAACAGTTGGGCGGAGCTAGCTGTCACTGCCAATCGTTTTCTATTGATTTTTCTACTTTTTTACCTATTTTGCTATTCTGCTCGGTCCCACAGAGGGACCGAGCAGAACAGCCGAGCCGAATGACGCTCAGCGGCATTCGGCTATTTACTCACTGCTGTTCGGCATCTATGAGAATAGACCGAACAGCAGCCAGTAGCCTGCGTGAGGTTTGGTCAGGTCGGTCGTTCACTCTTTTCACTAAGCTGCTTACAGCAGCTTAGTGAATAGGCCCCTTAAATTCAAGCTGCATTAAAGTATATGAGGTAAGAATCTTGATAATCAATTGAGCTCATTATTAATGCTAAAAGGCAAAGGAGTGTCAAAAAAGAGCTGGGCACTGTCATGGGGGACATTCAACAAAGACAAAATGTTTTTTACAAAATACCATACAGCGGTTTTAATGCAACTCTAGGGTCACGTTGCAAACACATCAGACCTTTGAATTGTATGCTTGAGAGCATATTCTCCCATAATTTGGATGTGTGATTGATATTTTAACTTTTACATTTAGCGTTGATTAAATACAGCAGGCAGCACCCCAATCTGATTCATTTCACCTTGAAAAAAATACTTTTTTATGTAGTTTTGGCTGCATATTTTTTATCCAGCTGTAAAGAGTGTGAATTGAACAGTGGAAATAGGAGCCACAACAGATCTAAAACCTATAGTTTACTCTCGAAAAAGTTAAAGCCCTTAACGTTGTACAAACCTGCCAGTGGGACACCAGTTTAATAGTATACTTTGTGAGCTTCTTTTCTCGCAGTGCCACACTACATTGCCTTAAACGCTCTATAAAATGTAAAAATAGAGTGCACAAATAACAATTCACAATCACAACATTTCCTGAACCCCTCTCATCCCCATATTCCCAATTATTTACAATATATTCAAAATATAGACTTCAAGTGTGTGTTTGGTAGGAATTGATTAGCGCCAGGATGGTAAATAGACAGCAAATAGAAAGAGCTCTACAGTGTGGGCCTTTATCTTAATGTATCTGCTTCCAACAGCACCACTGTGGTCTACAGCCACTGCCGGCAGCATATCAGTCATGGTAAAAGTACCAGCCATTTGGGTACCACATGCATGATTTAACAAATGCACCACAAAGCTTGTTGGGAGCAGCACCTTGATGAGACAGGTTGGCGGCAAAGGACCTATACTCTTTCTTTTGTTCCTCCTCCTTATTCCTTACTTTCTGCATCATTCTTCTGCTGCATCATCTTCAATAGCTGTAGCCTCTAGTGACAGAGAGGGAGTCTCATAAGGGATTAGCATATGCCACATTTGGCAGGGAAGAGGGTCATGGGGCCGTATTAAAGAGGGTCAAGCAAAGGCTTAAACCTTCTCAGAATTGTCTGCTGCTTACAGTGCATTCACCTGTACCCCCTCCTCTTTACAGGTCTCATTCCTTGGAGCAATCAATTTCCCACAAGTGCTTCAGAGCATATGTAACATCCCGGGCTAAACACTGCCATTTTGCCGCCATTTCCAGCTCCTGCCACCTCTCCTAGCCTATTCTGGTGCTCCAGTACTGGAGACCGCTTTTCAGGAGGAAAACCTTCAGCCATAGGCTGTCTGTCCTTTCCCTCCTTTGCAGGGAGAAGGGCAGTCAGCAAGTGGTGTGAAGAAAATAAACAGCCAGGAGCAAGGACAGGCAGCAGCAAAAAAGCTAAACATTGAATCCTATGGCCATAGGTTACACACTCTTCCTTCAATGGCAAACATGTGAAAAAGGTAGTTTGAAGAGGCTCTTTTTTTTACTACCTTAGGCAAGAAGGAAGTCCTAGGCATCAACACCACCTTGCCCCCATACAAATATAAATGATGCTGTTTCCCCTTTAATATTTGAATGCACTTACCAATCTGCAACTGTGTGTATAGACATATATGCTCACCGCCTAGACCGGTGATGGCTAGCGTTTTTGAGCCCAAGTGCCCAAACTGCAAAGCAAAATCCATTTATTTAGCTCAAAGTGCCAACACGGAAAAAAAGTATGGTATTGTGTTTTAGTTTGGGCACTGGGGTTTAAAATACGTTTAGCATCACTGCCTTAGGCAAAATAGGGAAACACACATACTCAAACATTGAATAGTTTTATTTATTATTTTTTACTTTTTTTTATTTTACGTATTATTTTTTGCTTATTTTTTACTTTTTATAAAAAAAATTTAACTTTTACTTATTGTATTATTTTTTACTTTTTTTTCCACTTAACTTTATTGCTATCATTCAGCCCCTGTGTGATAGCAGTTGGAGGTGACAGGTTCTCTTTATTGAAGCAGGCTTATTACAAGTGATCTCAGCGAGACCACTTGTACTAAAAGGGCAGCTTCCCCGCTGTACAAAAAAACGACATGCCCAGCACCCGGAACTGCTCGTGCAGGGCATCAGGTGAATTCAACAGCCCTGTCTAGGCTTGCGTGCCACCAGAGGGGCCCCTGCGTGCCCTCTATGGCACACGTAACATAGGTTCGCCACCGCTGGCCTACACCATCCTCTATCTCTGTGACTAAGCCCATTATTGGGTGAAACATGTCAGAGTGAGGAGGATCCGTAGTGGGATGATGTGTACCTGTGTGGTAGAATACATTTTTTCAATGAAGCTTGTGGTGCGGCCGAACTTTTTTGTGAGTAATATTTCCAAAAATTTTGTTGCAGCTGAACAGTATATACTTGTATACTTAGTATAGCATTGAAAGGCAAGAAAAAAACAAACATCTTATTTAAGTACAACCCAAACTCTGTTATTTCTGTGAAACTCAAAATTTCTAAGAGAATAATATTGTGACACTTTTTAACGTACACCTAGAAATAACTAAACAAGTAAGCTGTCTGTGTATTAGATCATTCGATTTAAAAGGCGAGTCATATCGAAGAGCAAAATATTCAATAACATTAAATCAGTTTTGCAAAATATATTCTTACTTTAAAAATGATTTTGCTTGGAGTGATAGTGCAGTAATAAAGAAGTTATTGACCAGATGTTATTGATTGTACAGTCCTCGGGCAAAGAACACTGACCTTGCTCACTCTCTTATTGCTTACTCCTTCCCCGGCCTCCTTCATCTTTGCCTGTTCAATAATATTTATTAATATATATTTTTAGCAAAAAAAAACTATGTGTTGCAAGGTTAGGGCTTCCTATGTTTTTCATTCTTTAAAGCCACAGTGTATAGTGTGTAAAGAACAAAGCAATCTCTATTGCTTCTCTGCTATGCAGCTATGCATCTGCAGGTTCACTAAAAAATACTGTACTTGCCTAATACCTTGGATACTGCACTGGGTATTCTGGAATATTTTAATTTACTGACTATACATTTTGTAGAGACAGGAAGACATGGTTTCATTATACGTATTTTAATTGGGAACAAAAATAGCTGTTCTTAAAGTTAAGAAAGGATATTTTTGTCATAGGCAGCACTTTTAGAGAAAAATAAAAGATGTTATATATATATAGATCTATATATATATGTATATATATGTAGATCTATATATATATAGATATATATTGGAAACCAACCAAATGGTAAAAACTCCAAAAACCAGAATGAGACTGGATGGAATGTATTAAAAGTCCTCTCCACTAGATTTAAAATTGGAAGCTATATCCATAGTTTGGAAAATAGGTACAGAGATCCAGACACTTAGGGCAGATATTTAATCTATTCATCCTGAAACATCAGCCTTGGAAACTACCTGTACTACTTTGCAGGCTGCTATCAGTACACAGATACAATGCCTGGATGCCCATGAATGTCATGTCCAGACATGATGACATTGAGAACAGGAATTGTTGCAATAACATAGACATGTGCGATTTGTTTTGTTCCGAATCGAAATTCGGACGAATTTTCGGAAATTCGGACATTTGGATGCATCCTAATTCCGAATTACAGATATAACGAATGCAAACGAATCCGAATTTCCGTTTCCGAAATTCGGTAGCGGTCGTTCGTTCGAACGTTCGTTTTGTTTTCGTTTCTTATTCGTTTCGTTCGTTGGAGCAAAGTGACATTAGAGGAGAAAAACATTTTTCCCCCTCAAATGTCACTTTGCTGCAAACGAACGAACGTATGAACGAAACGAATAAGAACCGAAAACTAAACTTACGTTCGAACGAACTACCGCTACCGAATTTCGTCCGAATCCGAATTCTGAATCCGAATTGACTTTCACACCCGAATCCCGAAAAGCGAAATAACACAAATACGAATTTGAAACGAAAGTAAATGAATTTTTTGGCAGTGCACATGTCTACAATAACATCATGTTTAGGGGGCTCCTAGAGGCAACTGGGGCAGCCTGCCTGCTACTGACAGACAGAGACTTATTTATCCAACTCTTAAGTGACCCAGAGCACGTTGACTTAGAAACTGACAGGATACACAGAACCCCTGAACAGACCAGGCCCAGAGATGTGATCTGCCAGGTGCATTTCTTCACTGTGAAGAAAGCCATCATGCAAAAAGCGAGTACCTGTACTCCGACAGACTCCAAACATTCCTTCAATCAGAAGAAAGCAATTAACCCCCTTCTGACCTTGCTTCAGTAGCAGAACATCCCTTATAGACAAGCCTACCTCAAATAGCACCAATAGATTAGCCACATACCTTTTCCCCATCAGGGAACTACAGAAGAATGCCTGGTGACCACCAACCCCAGGCCTCAGGACAATAGAACCACTCTGGGCTACCACTCCAAATGCACTGCAAGCCCAGCACTGTGCTTTTCTCCTGAGACTCCATCTCCAACCCCCTGGCCATACTTCCAACCAAACCAGCTCCGCACTATGGCATCCTACCACATACCAATGGAAGCTTTTCTGAGCCTCACCATTTCAGGGTACCCTTTGGCCCCACCTTGTAGAGCTTTCCCACTGCAAGGGTTGTCATAGTCCTCCAAACCCAGCCAATGGGTTTAGAATTTAATGTAAAATTAAATAATCATGCATTTCAAGGAGGATTTAGAAATGTCCATGAACTTGTCTAAAAGAATCAAAATAACTATTCTACCTGTAATTTTGTGAAGAGACTTTGAAAGCAAGCAGTATTTTTTGTGGTTTTGGAAAATGACATAAGCACATAGATATTACTAATTTGCGAGTATTAAGATATATATAATAATATAGAGCTGAAAATACAATATGTTACATGTGATTTAGTTTAGTGCTGAAGTGACCTTAGTTATTGAGGGACATGTATTAAAGTTTCAGAGGCTAGACACTTTATGCAGTTTTGTTAATTATATCATTTAAATTGCACATTATTAAAAAATATGTAATTTTCACACATTTCACAAAATATTTAAAAAAAGAAGCTAAAAAATGCCATATTTTTTCCAGCCCACACAAATTAGTTTTATAAATGTCATCTTTAATGTTAAAAAAATAAAATATTGGTAGCATGAAAAAATACAGTCAGAGGTTCATTAATTACAGAATAATTTAAGTACTTCAGAATATAGCAGATACATTTAGTCACTGCTTATACTGTGATATCTTCATATTTTCTTTTACATTGTCATTGGCATTGCATAAAACTTAGTTTGTTTAGAAATATTCTAACATCTCTCAGGATTCGCCATCATATCATACAGCTGGCCAATGTAATTCAACAGACATAACTAGATAGGAGATGGAAAAATTGAAGTTCACCTTGTGTTCTTGTCTTATTGATCATTTTTTATTAAATCAAAAACATAGCAAATGTTATCAGTTTTTTTCCAAGCTCAGATAGTGTGGCTCAATAATTACTAATTGTTTTTGCTTTTGGCCCTAAAGGATGTTATTGTGGAATTCAGTAAGGCCATTATTGCCACATGGTTAATGCACAAAGAACTAGAAACCTAAGTTGCTATGTTCATAGCAGTCACTAAAAAAACAGTAGATAAATCGAACATTTTGTGATTAAAATAAACTGAACTATACTGCATCATTAGACACTTTGGACTTTGGTTTATATAAATAGGTTGTTCATTTTGCAAGGGAATTTTGCTCTAGCATAATGAGTGAGGTAAAACGCTGTTGATGTCCATCATTCAATCATGTGCAAGCAATTTTTTCTAATTCTCCTATTCTTTGTAACCGTTTCCACATTCTCTAAGCTACAGGAACATTCCATCACAAAGTGAAAATACTCTTGTAAACTGAATAGCCTTGTTGCCTTTAGTAAATCAACTCCATTGGATTCACATATATTATGCATTGTGCAGAATAACAGTAGTATTAAACTCTCAAATTTATTTTCAATATTGAATCCAGTTCAAACAAATATACATTGCCTAGTAAAGTATTACTTTAACTTTTTGCCCAAGCACACACAGTCATCATGTCTCCAAACAGCTTCAACTCTCACAGCTTAGCTTTCCAGAACTTCCTGTATAGTACAAGATCACAAGGTACAGCGCAGTCTCCAGCAGCTATCCATCTACTAGCATGAAGAAGGAAAAAGGGAGGGGGTAGGGGAGAGACTTATGTTGCTACTCCTGTGCATTTGTGAAGACACACAGCTTACTAACACACACAAGGGTGGCTCCATAGGACCAAGGAGCCACCCTAAAACAGGATATCAGAGCCAGTGCTCAAGAGACTAGCTGATTCTGCAGAAAACTAAAACTTTTAAACACCAAGGAGCAACATCCATGGTAAGTACCCTTTCCGAACCATGACGGAATTACTATAATTCCGTCAATCAGTACAATGAGAGCTAGTCCATAAAAGCACCAGCAGCTCATTGAGTTACTGCTGTTGATGGACCCTTTGGGGTCCGAGGCATACCTTCAACAGCAGATTAGGTAGTCACAGTCCTGTGATCACAGCGAGAGCTGATCGTTGTGATTGCAGAGCCATGACAGCCACACAGCTGGCAGCTGCTCACTGTGTTCACTGTGCACGGCCGAACATGCTCAGTGCCGAGCTAGCAGTGACAGTTTCCTATTGTCCGGCGGCTCTGCATCGCTCGTGTCAGAATAAAGAAAAAAAGACACATCAGTGCTTCTCTCCTTGGCGGCTGGGAGCGGGAGACTCCCGGGGCGCCAGGGAGAGTTAGCTGTTTGGAGATCAGTGCCCCTGGTTAGCAGGTAACCAGGGACGCTGATCTCTTTGAAAGTGGCCGGAGCCAGCCGTAAGATCACGGCTGGCTCCGTCCAGCTGTCAGAAGCAGGCTGTCGGCCGGCCAATGGCCGGCCGCTCGGCCAGCTTCGGCTTTCAGCACGGCTCACTAAGGGGTTAATCAGCATTTGAAATAGCTTAAAAACCTTTTGACTTTAATATCATTTTAAGTCATTACCCATATTTCAATTATTGGAATTGTCTTATGAAACTCACATGCACATACATTCACATTTAGTTACATTTTTGGACCACCCTTTCATTAATGGAAAAGGGAACTATTCTTTCCAAATGTACTTGTCAATGATAAATATTGGCTAATGCAGTTCTGACATCTTTGCTTCAGCCATGTTTCATGTATTTTTGTGTACTTAACAAAATTACCAAAAGAAAATTAAAGCCAAGTTGCTGCCTCGTAGAGCAGCATCAGACTTTTTCAACATTTAGTAAGCATATACAGTAGAATTACTTTCAGAATCCAAAATCAAATTTTTTTTTCTGCAGGGTACAATTAGGCTTTAACCGCTTGAAGACCAGGTGTTTACACCCCCTTCCTGTCCAGGCCATTTTTCACTATTCAGCGCTGCAATACTATGACTGACATTTATTGTCATGCAACGCTGTACTGAAATTAATTTATACCATTTTTCGGGGACAGATAGAGCTTTCTTTTTCTGGTATTTAATCACCACTACGGGTTTTATTTTTTACTATATTTAGGAAAAATTACTGAAATTGTTTTTAAAAACGTTTTTTTTTTCATTTTGTTAGAAAACAATTATTATTACCCAATTTTTTGTTAAAATATAAAAGACGGGGGTCACGTCAGGTAAATAGACACCAAACATGTCAAGCTTTAAAATTACACACAGCCGCGAAATCGCAAAAAACTACCATAACCAAAATTGACCATAGGCAACCCTTTAAAAGCTTTTAACGTTCATCAGTTTAGTGTTATCAGTAATTGATGGCCCTAGAATTATTGCTCTCACTGCAACATTTGCGGTGATATGTAACGTGTGGCGTAATGGGCGCAACTGTCGTTTTCGCAGGTATGCGCACCCGACGCATGTTTGCATGCGTGTATGTATGAGTGGGGACTGTAAAAAAAAAAAAAATTCAATTCTTTTTTATGTGTAACTTTAATTTTTTTTTTGGAAACTTTAATTTTTTTTCCTATTTTGTTTTACTTGACTTTATTGCTATCACATAGGAGGACTAATAAACCCCCCTGTGTGATAGCAAAGATGATGTGACAGGTCCTCTTTATGGAGACATCAGGGGTCTCCAAGACCCCTGATGTCACTTAAGACCCCCCAAAGAAGCTGATGAAGCAGAGATCTGCTTCATCAACTTCTCTCCAGCGTCTGAAGCTGGAGAGTGACAGCAAAATGCGGAAATGGCGCAATATACATCACTTCCGCATTCTGACAGCAGAGAGGGGACCGGAGGGAGATTGTGTTCCGATCTCCCTCTGATCCTCTGTCAGAGTGCCACTATGCTGGTCCCGGGCTCGCACCGGGCACAGCAGAGCCCGGGACCAGTGTGACAGCGGAGGGAGGGCCGCAGAGGGAGGGGGGGACACAGACCGGCAGCTTATACAAGCGATCTGCCGGCTCCATAGCCGCTGGATCACTTGTATGTTAACAGGCATCGCTGCCTGTTTTTACATTTTGTGTCTTTCCCAAACACGCGTGGCGCGCATGCGAGTAGGCGTGACTGAGGGGACGTCTAAAGACGCCCGCTCTGATCTAGAGAGCTTCCGGCCGGCCTTTTTTTTTTACAACGGCCGGCTGGGAGCTGGTTAAACCATCTACCTCACCTCATTTAAATTCTCTATATTAACTATTTGAAAGGTAATCATACTTTGTGGAAAAGAACTGTTCATGCTGCATTGAATTCTTATTTTTAAGCTAAGCTAAACACGGTCTTTAATGCCTTTATGTACATAAGGCAGAAACACCAAGTACATTTCTGACATCATGTCAGTAAATTGAACTGAGAAGGTATAGTTACATAGTTACATAGGGGTCTATTCACGAAGCTGCCGAAGAATATAGCTTCAGCCGATCCTTTGTCTAGCTTCGGCCCCAGGACCCCTTCGGTTCAGTAGAACCGAAGGGGTGCTGTACGGGCTATTCACTGTAGCCTGTACAGCTCCTGAACGTGGCTGAGTGGCTCAGTCGAGCCGAACGCATATGCATTGGCTCAGCTGAGCCGCGCTGAAAGCCGAAGCTGGCCGAGCGGCCAGCCATTGGCTGGCCGACAACCTGCTTCTGACAGGAAGCTATTTGACACTACTGCAATCGTTATGCAGTTAATTCTCAGCAGTACTGTGAGAAGGCTACCGGAAGAGTATAAAAAAAACGAGGGTTAACCCGTTAAAAGATAACGGGTTAGTAGCGGGCAACTTAAGGATCCGGACACGTCAACCGATTGTAGAAAATATATAATTTTATTGAAAAAACCACACACTATTGCACATTAGATTCACCGACTACCATTAAAAACATTGTGAAACACATACAGTCATGATTGATATGTGGATCGATCCTCATTGGTTTTAACATTAAACTTGTATCCCCACCATGGGGGGAGGAGGGGGGAGGGGGAAGGGCAAGGGGATAACCGATATAGCTATTGCTTCGGTTCCCTTTCTTTTCCCTTTGCACACATATATTCACTTTCGTGAGTTATATTGATCAGAGGGAAGGAAACCCAAACTGGGCGATTTTAAATTTACTGTATAAATGTCTTCTTTGTTCGTAGAGATATTATTCCTATTTTAACTCCCAGGTTATTTCATCTTTTGTTATCTTTTGTTTTTCCGTTTGTTGAAAATTCCACTTTCTCCATTATTTGGTAGTAGGTACCACTGATTTAAATTTAACCGTGTGTGCTATTATCTCCTTTCTCCTCGTCTGATTACTCTAATTGTAATTAGAGGGGTGGGGTGTATCAAGTCCTTTTATTTTGAGTGAAGGGACGCTTTTCTCACGGACAGACTAACACTGGGTCATCATTAGAAAACCAACCGCCTGACTCATTCCTCTTTCTTTCTTCTTTTATTTAATTTTGGATGTAGGTGTTACAAGTATCTATCTCAGAGTGTTATATAACTGATGTCCTTAGCGGATACATGTAACATTTTTATCACTCACGATACTGTAGTCTCCTCAGAGTCCGGGCGGCTTGGGGATTTCCCAGTGCAGATCGAATATCCACTTCAATGTAGGTATGATTCGCCACTTCCTCCGTGCGGTGTCTGCTGTTACACACTCTCCGACGGTAGATCCGAGCGGTATTTCTACCTCGTGGGTTTCCTTTGAAGTCTCCTGGATGTTCGGGATACAGTCTGTCCATTTGTGAGAGTCTCCAGCCCCAAATTGCAGGTTTTTACCAAGGTTGATAAATCTTTCAAATGAGATTTTTTGGAATTATATGTCCACTTGTAATATGTGGCTGCAGGTTTAGGTGCTGTCTAGTTGTCGACGCGTTTCGCCCCTCCCATTGTACGGGGCTTCGTCAGGACATATTCAGATGTTGGGAGAGATGTTGCTTAAATAGTGGGGTCACGCCCCTTTTTTCCCTTTTTTTAAAATAGAAATTTGGATTTTAAGGAACAATTCTCTCTCCTTTAGTATAATCTTCTATCAGTTTTATTAGACAGTATAAACATAAAATTTGCATTTCTCTATTATAGAGCAAATGTAACACAAAAATAAAATAAAAATAAATATATGGTCTCTACATAGCCGTATTAGTAAACGATGTATTGCTCTTAGATTGAGTAAACCCCGTATGTGTGGATCAGGGGAGGAAATGTGGATCCACTATAGACAGGTTGAGAATAATTTGTCTCATAGAAAGACATTGAGATTGCATTCGTTGTTTAAACCTGTTGGAATCATTGTATTTAATCTGTAGATCCACATCTTCTCCCGCTGTAGGAGGATCCTATCAAAGTCTCCTCTACGGGGGGAAATGTTTAATGCATAGATGACTTTGACTTTCAGCCCATCTGGGACCCCCTTATGATGTTCTAAGAAGTGTTGGGCTAGGGGACTATCTACATCTCTCTTTTTGATATCATTTAGGTGTTCACCTATTCTCACTTTTAATTGTCTTTTAGTTTTGCCTACATAGAACTTTTGACATGGGCATTCAATTAAGTATATCACCTTACTTGAATTACAGTTATTGAAGCTCACTATGTTAAAAGATTTTGTGTTTTCAGAATTTGTGAAGGTTTTTGTTTTATCTATGTAGGGGCAAATCTGACAGCCCCCACAGGGGTACATCCCTTTAAATCTTTTTTTAATTTTTAAGTATCTGTTTCAATGAGCTCGGTGTGTATTCTGAGTTAACTAAACTATCTTTTAGATTTTTTGAGCGTCGGGCCGTTAAGAGGGGTCTAGGACCCACTATTTTAGATAGTGATGGGCTCAAATCAAAGATATGCCAATGTTTCATTAAAAGTTGTCTTAGTTTTTCCCAATTAGATCCATATTTAGTTATCATACGTATGTAGTTATTTTTTTCCTTCATTGGGTCTGCCGTTTTCAGTTCTTTATTTTGCAGTAAATCTTTTCTTGGTCTTTGATTCGCCTTTATTCTACTCTTTCTAATTAATTTGTGTGGGTATCCCCTTTCCCTGAAGCGTTGGTACAGGTCTTTGGACTCTTCGATATAGTCTGTGTGTTCGCTGCAATTGCGTTTTATTCTTAAAAATTGCCCTGTAGGAATACCCTGCTTCAGGGGAGGGGGATGGTGACTTGTTGCATGAAGAAGTGTATTTGCTGAGGTTTCTTTTCTATATGTCTTTGTAGTTAGTTTTTGATTTTTGATCTCTATTGAAAGATCTAAAAACGAAAGTTTAGTATTACTTTGAGTATAGGTGAATTTTAGATTCCTATTGTTTATATTCAGATCTTTGATGAATGATATCAGGAGGTCTTCACCCCCCCTCCAGATCACCAGAATATCGTCGATATACCTGAGCCACGTTTTTGCGTGGCTCAGGTATAGGGGGTGATTGTATATAAGGTCTTTTTCCCACAGGCCTAGGTGGAGACATGCATAGGATGGGGCCCAAGGAGCCCCCATCGATGTGCCCCTTATCTGTTTAAAGAAAGCTCCTGAGAACTGGAAACTGTTGTTGTGTAGAGCAAAGGTTAAAAGCTCTATGGCTTTTAACCCCCATTCGTGTGGTATCGATGTGTAAAGTGATTCCACATCGATACCCACCAATAGGGAACCCTCCTCTATCTTTAGGTCGTTTATTTTATTTAGTACATCTTCAGTGTCTCTAATGTAGGAGGGCAAACGTAACACCATTTCTTTTAGAAGGGAATCTAGATATTTGCCCATATTTTCAAATGGCCCTCCTACAGCAGAGACTATAGGTCTTCCCGGGGGGTTATTGTAATCTTTGTGAATCTTTGGTATAATGTAAAATGTTGGAATATTATAGTTATTTATCTTTAGAAAAAGTATACCGGAAAAGTATACCTGGGAAACATTGCAGCATACAATCACAAAAAGTTTAGCAGGCTTCCTGATCTACCATAGGTACAATGTCTCCAGGGTAGTTTGCACAGTTCAGATTTGCCTGGAGTTGCTCTGTCAAGTTGTAGAAATGCATGTTAAACAAAATTGGCCCAGACTTGAAGGTATAAGATCATGAGGAAACAAAGCAGAAGTAGATTTCTTTTAGAATTAAATTAACTTTTAAAATTGCAACAATTTGGAACCTCCAACGAACCTGTGCACAAAATAGCAATTTGAGCTGCACAATGCATAGGGCCTCTTGGAACCTCTGTACATTTTTCCAGATGCTGACGATTCATTTATTTTTTTCTCCAGGTCAAACTGGTGTTTTTTTTATATTTCCCTCTTTTGTTTACATGATAGTTACTATTCAACTTATAGTAAGTATCTGTGGAAGCTTATAGATGCGTATCTACACTTTCTGTGATTGTCACCCATTATTTCTAATTGATGGTGGTATTACATAGTTATATAATATTTGAAGTTGAATAAAGACACAGGTCCATCAAGTTCAGCCTTTCTGTGTCTGTGTGTGTTTGAGTGTGCATGCGTGCATGTGTATATGAGTCCCTGTGTGGTCTAGTTTTTAAAGACTACTTGTACCCCTTTATGTTATGGTCTCTGAGGAAGGTATCTAAATGTTTTTTTGAATGATTTAATACTCTCTTTCGATATCACTGCTTGTGCAAGAGTTCCAAAACGTAACCGCTCTAACTGAAAAGAAGCTCCTGCGCCCTTTGTGGTTAAATCTTTTCTCCACTAATTTTAGATGGTGGCCTCTAGTCTTTTTTTATGGTGTTTAAAGTAAAAATAATTATTGCTAATGTTGCCATGTCCACTAAACATTTTGAACATCAAAATCATGCCCCCCCCCTTAATCTCCTCACTTCCAGCATGAACAAATTTAAATTTAGCAACCTTGTCTCATAGCTTTGGTCCTCCAGCCTCTTAATTAGTTGAGTTGCCCTTCTCTGGACCCTTTCCAGCTCAAGGACATCTTTTCTGTGGATTGGTGACCAAAACTGGACTGCATACTCCAGATGAGGCCAAACCAGTGATCTATAAAGTGGCACATGTATTGCTTTGTCTCTAGAGTACATTCCCTTTTTAATGCATAACAGTACTTTGCTAGCTTTGTTTGGCGCAGCCTGGCATTGCAAGCTATTATTTCACCTGTAGCCGACTATGACCCCCAAAATCTTTTTCTATTTCTGACTTCCCTTCCTCCATTAATGTGTATTCTGCTTGCCTATTTGTAACCCTAAAATTCATTACTTTACATTTTTCAACATTAAACCTCATCTGCCATGTAGTTGCCCACTCCCCTATTTTATCCAGGTGAGTGCATAACTACATGGCAGCGGAGGTTTATATATGAGTGTATATATAGTTGTTTGGTGGTTTAGTTGTTCATTTTCTAAAATAATGTTATGAGTTGTATATTCTCACTGATAATTTGGAATTTTAGTCCTTTTAAATCTAGTTTTTAAAAGGAATTTTGGATATATACCGTATTTTGCGTTCCATAAGGCGCCACAGTCTCAGTGATCACACAGAGCAGACGAAGAACGTCCGTTCTTCATCTGCTCTATGGTGATCCCGATCACCGCCGCCGTCGCCGCTGCTCGGTTTTAATACAAGTGGTATTTCCACTTTATGGATTATGTTTGTCCATACGTGTGACTTTCTACATAGTATATGGTATTCACAGTATTGAGAATATAGTTCAGGTACTTATTTGTTGCTTTATCCTGAATATTTTACTGGATGTTACTAGATAAAAACCTGTCTAGCCTGACCTTCTCAGTCATTTGTCACTCTTCCCCGCATGAAGAAACAGATACAAGATCTGATAAAATGAGAATTTGTAAATATTCACAAATGCACACGCAGAACTGAACATGGCCTTATTAGTCCCAGATTTTTAGATGGCTATACAGTCAGTAAGAAAAAAGAAAAAGAAAATAAAACTTTTTATGTTTGCTGTATTGTCCATTCTAACTCAGGTCCCATTGTTGCCATTCATTTCCTCCTCTTTTTGTCACAGAAGGATTTTTTCTTGCCTATCAGAGACATTCCAATAAATAGGCAGTCAGGGCAATTGTGTGTACTCACTTGAATAAAGGGAACAATAGAATTCCACATGAGAACATGTGCCATAACAAATGATGTAACATTCTCTATAACCTCTTGGTTTGAGCTTTACTGGCTGCACAGTTCAGAGGTCATTGGCTTTCTACACTTCCCACTTAGTATGCCACTATGCCCCTAAATTTACAGTAACGGCAGAGCACAGAACCACACACAACTAGGGATGAGCTTCAGGTTTGGGTCTAACAGCGAAGGGGCCAATTAAAGGGGTTTTCTTTTAAGCCAGACTCTCTCTATAAAAGAACGAGTAGCCCCAGTAGCCTTTTGTCAGTGTGTTAGAGACTTTATGCAGGAGGATGCTCAAGAATTTTTGTCATTGGATGTGGAGGAAAAGAGTACCAGGAGCCTAGAGTGATGGGACAATAGCTAGGTAGCAACATTTGCCATTTATATTTCTGCAGCTTACTGTCAGGGGGACTTCAGGGGTGAGGAGGGTGGGAATGACAAGGTGGCAAACCATACCTGGGTGCCAGAAATTGTAGAGGAGGAAAGTGAGGGAGAAGCACAATGTAAGAAGACATGTAAGCTGGTTAAAAATTTGTTTCATTTCAGATTTCTCTTTCTTTTTGGGTTTCGGGTCCGAACGCTGTTTTGTTATGCGGATTTGGAACCTTCAGGATTTCATTTTATTTACGGATGGGGTTTTCTGATTGGCCAGAAAACAGTCACATGTCAGATTTAGTTTCATTTTAAATGAAATTCGGATGATCCAATATTTTGTTAAGAGAACATTCATATTCGTTTGCATTCGCCCTCATCTGAATGCATCCGAATATCCGAATTCACAAAATTTCATCTGAATTTGCATTCGAAATAAAACGACATTACATGTCTTGTATTGAGGGAGCAGCCAATTCCACCAGATCAGCGGTCACCAACCCACTGGTGGTCCACGAGAACATTTTGGGCCGGGCCCCTCTGATGCTGTGCAGGCTGGGCCGTCATTGATGCGGCACGGAGGCTGCCTCTTACTGACTCAAGCAGTGACTGTCACAAGGAATGTGTGGCTCTCAGTACAGTGCGGGCTATGCAGGAGGCGGGCAACTCGTCAGTACCCGGACTGAGCAGGCTGCGGGACATAGAAAAAGTGGGGAGAAGCCAGGTAATACTAGCTCAGTGTGGGGGAAGGGGAGGCACGGGGGTGGTTGGGGGCAGTGCTGAAGCTAGGGGGGCATGTGCCCCAGGCGCCGTCGGCAGGGCCAGTGGCAGATTCGATAGGGGGGAAACAATTAATATTATTACTGGGCCGGGGGCGGGCGGCACCGCTCCTTCCCTCCACCAGCACTGCCTCTCCTGCAGGCACACCCGCACCTATGTATGTATGTGTATATATACTGTATGCAGGGCTCATAATTTCAAGTCCTGAGCTATTAGCCAGGCCTTAAAAGTCACTGGCCACCAGTTGCCCCAACTAACCCTTACCCAGCCTTTACTCCACCCCTAAACACACCCTCTTAAATAATCTTATGATAATTCTTATTTTATGATGGTTGCCTCTTGTAAACGGCAGATTAGGGATTTCTGCTGCAGGAAAACACAAGTTCCTGACACAGGAATCTCTAATCACACCTGAAATATACTGTAGGTGTGAATGGGGCCTAATATACACATACACTAAAGGTGCCCATACACCTGCCGATTATTGTGCGATAATCGTGGGTGATCCCGCGATCGTACAATAATCGGCAGGTGTATGTGCAGCGTGCGACCGCTTCTACTGTAAGGTCGTATGACTTTCTTCTTCCGAGCATGCTGGAAAACCTGTGGTCGGAAGACAAATGTTCCACACAAAATTATAATACACTCAACCCCTTCCCCCCCAGCCCCCTCACCTGTTCACGTCTTTGCAGGGAGGAGGCTGTGAGCAGAATCGATCCCTGGTTTATCTGTGAGTGATTAGAGAGGTCTGGAGCAGACCTCACTATCATCCCCAGATAACCAGGCATCGATCCTGCTGACATACATTCTTTCTTTCGGCCGAAGGAAGCCAGAGCTGACAGGAGCTGCTCTGCGGTCTGCATCCAACACTGCTCCTGCGACCGTGTTCCTGACATGTCAGCTGGCTGTATATATATATATACTCATACACATACACACACACATATGATAATATATTTATATATGAGGAAACAAAAAATATGACAATATATATATTTTTTTTAAAAATTAATATTAGTGGTCCGCGGGATTTAAAATTATGAATTTAGTGGTCCATGAGGTCCGAAAGGTTGGTGACCGCTGCACCAGATGACACTGCCATAGGGCTGTTACCCCCAAGGCCTTTTCACATAGCTCAACAGTCTAGACCATTTTGTACACATCTGCTGCTGACAGAACTGCAGTAGTTCCCAGTCTCTGCATGCAGTGTATTAAGCATTTTAAATCTAGCCGTCATTTGGGTACCACATGCAGTAGTAGGTGATACATGGTTCCTTAAAACAAAGCTCAGTGGGAGTAGCGCATCAAAGATATGGGTCAGCAGCAAAAGGCCCATACTCCTCCACCACCTTGTTCTTCACTTTCCATCTTTGCTCCATTCCATAAGATTCTCCATCTGCATTCGCTGCAAACTCTGTGGCCTCAATTGATAGGGAGGGAAGTCTGACAAGGGTTTTAAGTAGATTGCCTTATGGAACATCAAGTGAGACAGTGGTTCAGCATGGGGCAGAATCCACATGGCTACAGACACATGGTGCAGCGTAGCCAAGAACATTGTATCTCCTTTACAACCAACTGGGTAAATTTGCCAATGCCTTGGAAGGATGCTGGATAAGGCACACTGCTGTAGCTAATGGTGACACTCCATGTCCTATACCTTTGTGATACTGACAGTGCAGTCCCATCTGGAGAACTACCCCAAGCTACCCTAAGTCTATGTAACAGCACAAACAAAATTCTGCCATGACGTTTTGCAGCTGATGTGGCTGGGACACAGAAGCTAGGCTAGGACAGAAATTCTGGCAGCTCTTTAGGGGCAGGTCCAGAGATGGCTGACCCCTCACCATATTGTGCCAAGTGAGCTCATGTGTGACCATGGCACCAACCTGCTGCCCACCCCCTTTGCCAGCGAAAGTTTACACATGTGTCTTATCTTGCACACATTCACATCATGGTGGTGCAGGAGTATCTGGGTAAATACCCTGGCCTCCAGGAAGTCCTGCAGTAGACCAGAAGAATGTGCAGCCAGTTTAGGTAGTCATATCCAGCAAGTGTTTGCCTAGCCTAGATGCTAACAGAAACAATGTATCTCTGCAAGGCTGTTTAATTTCAAATCATGATAAGTAACAATTCAGTACCTCTTTTATTGAAACACTGGCATTCACAAATGTAGAATTATTACCCTTAAAATTTGTAATAGGCCATTATCTTTAAAACACTCTTCTATTCTCCTTTTATACGCCTTTTGGCCTCCTTAATACCTCCCCTTAGGTTTGCTCTTGCTATATCGTGCAGACCCTCATTCCTTTATTAAAGGCATTATTATAATCCCTGAGAAGAGTTCAGACCTCCCTCCAGGGTTTCTAGTTAGGAAAGAACCAGACCTGTTTATCAACAGTAACATTGTCATCACAATGCTTTATGGAGCACAATACAATTTCTGTATAATCATCTAAGTCTGACTGATCAAATATTTCCCAAACTATCTATTTGAAGCAATTTTGTAACTAAGTAATTGAACCCTCTGTCCATGCTTTTACAATCTATGTATCTAACTTTGATTTTCTTTTAAGGCAAATATACGCTTGGGATTAGGGTTGGGGCCGATGTTTGAGTTGAACGTGAGTTCGACTCGAACATCGCTAGTTCGTGTGTTCACCGAACACACAAACTATAAGGGCGTTCGGCGCTCCGTTGACCACTGAACGCCCCACAAGGCAATGCGCCTTGTGAAGCCCTAATTGGCTAAAGGCTTGCACCTGACCACAGGTCAGGTGCAAGACTTTGCCCAATCAGGGCACAGAGAACAGTACTTAGCATCCTACTATTGAAGTGAATGCTGAGCAATAACCCCTTCGCTTATGCCGAATCCCCTCTCCTTGGACTGACAGGCTCCCCAGCATTGTGGCACTCTTTACTGGATTATCACCTTCTTGCAGCCACACTCTAAAAGGATTTCTTTGCTGTTCAAGCTCATTCCTCCTGACTCATCCTAAGGCAGGGATGTCCAAACTCTGGCCCTCCAGCTGTGGTGAAACTACAAATCCCATGAAGCATCTCTCTCCGGGAGTCATGTCTGTCGCTGTGAGAATCTTGCAAAGCCTCATGGGATTCGTAGTTCCACCACACCTGGAGGGCCGCAGTTTGGACATCCCTGTTCTAAGGGAACCTCTCCTCAGCATTGGGACACCTGTGCAACCTCTCCATCTCTGGATGACTATATGCAGATGGGCTCTACTAAAACCGCAAATACTTAATTAAATCTTGTTGGATGCTCCTGCTGATAAGTGGATTGTTATAACCTTGCATTCAGTACCTTACCTATTACTTGCATGCTGCGGAAGCTGCATACACGTCCTCTACTGACTCAGTCGAGATCTTGCTCACAGCGTGCTGCAATTAGCCACCCAAACCTGTTTGTGCCGTTGCCATTGAGTACAGTTACCGCTGGGGATCGTTGCTCCCATCCAGTGCAGCCTTCATAGATAGTTTCCCATACGGATGTATACTATTCACAATTGCCATCGTTAAGATTATCGTATAAAACTACAAATCCCATCTGCTGTTATTTTCCTTATATTGTAGATTAGTGTAAGTAGTCCCGATATCAACTTTTAGTTTCCTAAAAGAGTGATAGGAGCTTGAACTTCTCATTTAGCCACCTATTGTTTGTTTCCTTATTATTCCAGCAAGGAACCTTTTTTGTATAGGCCATGTACCCCAATAGGTGTATGAAGCAATACATCAGTGGTGGAGTATGCCCAATCCACTCTTCCCAAAATATTAGTCCCCACAACCTCCTTTGCACCATAAGGGGCGTATACTGTGGGACTGTATGCGGACCTACTGTATATTCTAATTGAATTTGAATGATTATTCATACCTGCTGGGTTATCCCAAACCGCAACTGAGATCTCAGAAGTGCAAAATAACAGAGTTGTTCCAATAAGCCATTACACCAGGGCAGTACCGGGATCCCCATACACCTTTTATGGCCAATAACTTGCATATAAGCCCTCTTAAAGAGGACAATTGTTTTTGAAAGTTCTACCCCCATTGACTTGCATTGAGTTTGAGTTCATATTTTGCAGCAATTTCTTTAAACATTAGCAAGTAAGGTTTGCTTTAAACCAACCTATAAATATATAGACTGTTGTTCACAAGATACAAAGGAAATAAACAGCATCACACACTTACAGGCAGTCATGCAGGGAATTACTGATTTTGTCTTATTTTTACTTACAATAAACAAATAGAATTTCATGCCATAATTACTACATTTGCCACAGATGACATTTTTCATTGTGACATTTCTACTCAAAGGTACCAAGTTTAGTTGATTACTATTTGTTTATAGTACTCTAAAACCTACAATCATGGCTCAAATAAATAAACCATAAAGTGTTAAGTACTGTGATGGAGCTAATGCCTACTAGCAACTGGCAAAGTAATATGGACTCAGCTGACATATATGTTGCTGTTTTGTAAATAACTTGTTTCCTGCTAAGATTCCACAGTAAAACTGGTTTGAATATGTACTGTATAGTGTAGATAAAATGTTAAAAAATGTTTTTCTTTGTAAAAGGTAATAAAGAATTATTACAAGAATTATATATTTTTGAATTCATTAGGCTTTAATTCAGACATCTATTAAAGGTCTATATTTTCAAAAAAGAACTTCTAGTGTGTGCATGGAGTGCAATTATTACTGCAATTATTACTGCTTATTCCAGTAATTGTATGTGGTTCTGCAGTAATAATTGCACTCTATGCACACTCTTAAGGTTGTTTAGATTTTTTTAAGTCTAGGACTAGCCTAAACCCCCCAGATGCCTGTTCACTTCTTTTTCACTAAGAAATATGAGAAAAAGAAACCCATTGCTTGTTTGTGAAAAGTGACCAGGATGATAGATTTTTCTCATAATAATTCTTGAACATTCTTTTTTCTCCTTAATCCTGGGAACTAAAGTCTATTCAGTAATCTCTCTTTTTTTTAAAATTCTTATTTTTTACTGAGCAGTGCAAATATAAAACACAAATAAGGAACCAACATCAGTTCACCAGTAATCTCTCTTGACCACAGATTGCACCCAATCTTCTGGGATTTCCTTTGTCCAGAGCATGTGGAAACTGGGATAGTCTGGCACCCACTAGAAGCACTTGGGTGGTCGCACCTGTAGAATGATTTTTCCATTGTTTTGGTGGACTGGACTGCTTGTTTCTTGATAGAAACAATCCTTTGGTTCCTCTCCATTGTGAACAAGGAAAGTAATGCATTTGAAATGCTCTGATATCTTAAATCATTTTCTAAATTTCTTTCTACCCCGAAAAGGTTGCTGTCATCTGTGTATTGTTCCTGAGGGATGAGACCAGATTTCCCACCGGTGACCCTATGAATGAACTCTTTGAGGGTCTTTCTGAAGAAGAATTAGGGCTACAGTGCCATAACTATATAGCTTGTTCAGCCATAATGGAATGACTTATACTTCTGGTTGATAGCCTAACCAAGCCTACAGAGGACTCCGCTAAAAAGTCCAAGGACAATTTAAATTAGTCTAAAGCAGTGATAATTGCTGCAGGTTCTACCCCTTGACAGCCTTTTTGTAAATTGTTGACCCACATTTTCAAAGCCTTAGAGATCGAAATCAAGACAACAGCTGGACAGCATGCTAGACCTGCAGATGTTCAGATCACCGTCTTCCCCCAGCACACATATTAATAAAGCCCCCCTCCCTCCTTTCCTTCCAAGCCCCCCTCACACATTTAATACACTGCCCCCCACCCCCAGCACATATAATAATAAACTTCCTCCCTCCCTCCCAAGCCCCCCAGCAGACATCATAAACTTCTTCCTTCCCTCCTTTCCTTCCAAGCCCCCTCACCTGCTTTCATTCGTGCAGGGAGGAGGCACATCGTCGTTCCCGGGTGATCTAGCGGTGATCATTAGTAAGGTCTGCACTAGACCTTACTAATGATCCATCATTCGGCAGGAGCTCAGAACTGACAGAGCTCCGGCCGGAGCTGACAGGGGCAGCTCTGCATCCATGGGAGATGCAGACCGTGTAGCTGCTCCCGCAATTCGGGCACGCGGCCCGTGACCATGTGCCCGACAAGTCAGCTGGCTGCGGGCCACTTAGTACTGGCCCGGTACTTTGAGACCCCTGCTGTAAGGTGATAGTGGAGCAGGGACAAAACTTGGAATGCTTAGTTGGGATTTACTCTCTTTTTTTAAACTAGTCAGGGGGTCCTGAGGGGTCAAGCGGCTGCGTTGACCTGTGGCCCTATAGTGCTTCTCCATAATGCCCCAGGCTTTTGAAGATCCCAGAATTATCTCTCAGAACTGTAATCACCTTCTATTAGATGGGGCTTAAAACTGCCATATCTTAACTTTATTGTGATTTTTCTTGTATATACAAGCATGTGGAGTTTAACATAAAAGGGATAGTATATTTTAGTGAACACATTTTTTAAGTTAATATTACAGTATATAATGTTATTTTTGATTTGTTTCTGTTTTATATGCTTCCATTCTTATATCAAAGTTTATTTAAACCCATAAACCAAAAAAACAAATATTTTGCAGCTTACCAGCCCTTAGAAGTAGTGGTTGCAATACTTTTTTTTTCATTATTTTTCTTTATTTTAACCCAGCAGCTCTGCAAGTATCACATGTCCTGTCCTAGGGTGACAGAGATTCCTCACTGTATTGTATCAACAGAGGAGCAGTGTTGTCCTCTAGGACAGCAAGTGAGTTAGGACTGTTGAATACCTTTCTTCTCCTTCTAGGGGGAGGTGTTCTGTAGTTCACAGTGGTTTGTTGAGCTAATAACACTGTTGGAGGTCTTGTTGCAAGCCTAAAGGATTTCAATTGATTCCAGGCAGGATTTCTTGCACTTATCAAACATATTTAACAGAACACTTTTAATTGCATATTTAACAGGTCAGAAGAGAGTAAAAATATATAAAAATCTATATAAATATAAAAATATATAAGTTAATTGTTAGGGTTAACATACATTTTAGGTATAGAGATACGAGTTATGTGTTAACTGCTCTCTACAGGTAGCTCTGTATTACAGTACAACACTGCAAACATCACTTAACATCAGCTTAACAATTGTTGAGATGAGGGTTCAACCACACAGGGGACAGCAATGCTTTAATGAATAGATCAATGCATAGACTTGCATAGTGAGATGAAGGTTGTGAAGCACAACTGTTGTTTAGCACTGAAAAGCAGGAAGAAATTTTTTAAATGTAATGAGCAAAAAGGGCTTACCAATATGTATATACTAAGGGGTTTTAGCATCAAGGTTAAAGCGTAGAAGGTACTCCACAGACACAGACATGATGACCACACAAAAAGCATCTGTTTGAGGGTTACTCGTCCTATTTTATTAGGCAGGAAAAAAATTCCAACCAGATTTCATAAAGCAGAACATAAACCTTCAGGGGACCAGTGCATCAGCAGTACTGATGGTCTCCTTTGCTCTATTACACTCAAACTGGATCTCTAATTCTAATTCTAATTCTAAAAGATTTTAATAACTGTTTAACAAGAAAGATTAGCCTAAATGTTGATTTTGTAAAGCTTGTCAAAAAAAATGTAAGATGGTATTTCCTATAGTAAACTCACATTAAGTAGTGGAGAAAGGGCATGAGCATCAAACAGTATCTTGCCTCTGATCTCTGTCACAGGTACTGGGAAGAGGGGAGAGGGTTTGACTGCGAACTCCTAATTCAGCTTCATATGTCCTCCTGGACCTACAGCAGGTATATACAAAGGGGGTCATGTAGTATGATAGAAACAGGCGTCTAAAGTAGGCTTAAATTAAAATAATGTGCTGTATAGGCATGCCATCATCGCCAGTACACTCAATAAATGCATGCACTGTATCCATTCTATAGACTGTCAAACAGCAGAACTGCTTCAGCTATTACTTGATAGAACTGACTCTTTTGATAGTTTGATAGATAACCTATATTTTACTTAAACCTATGCAGAGAATTTATTGTCTGCAATCTTACCGTCATTGTGTTTTTTCCTCTGTGTGTGCTTATTTCAGGGGAATGCATGATTTATGACATGAGTATGCTGTTCTGCATGTAGCATCAGGATATGAAGTATTTTCAGCAGATGATTTAGTGGCAGGAATACAGACAGGCTTGCTTTGATGGTGTGTGTTGCCTTCATGGTGGTCTGCTATTATTTTATTGAGTCCCAACTAAATAACTGATTTATCACCAGCAATTATCTGCTTTTTAACACCGTTGCCAACCCAGTGCACTCAACATATATGAGTACAACTAAGCTGCATGCATTCTAGTTGTTTGCAAAGACAGTAACTGTAGAAAACTGATTAGTGAAATGTTAAGCATGAATTTAGAGATGCAGAAGTTTTTCATTTACAAATAGTTAAAGGAGAACTTCATGCATTCTTTTTTCTTTTTTTAGAGAGCATTTTAGAGAATGGGAAGAAGTTAAAACCATAAGGTAAATGTAGTCCTATTAATACTCTTGAAACAACACACTTGACTACTGTATATGGTTTTTTACATATGTACACTGCTCTATTCGTTTGCAATGGTTCGGAATTCTTTCCCTTACTACTCAAATGACAGCTGTTACCCAAATAGTGAGTGAGTAAATATCATATAAGAAGCTTACAAGTTCAAGGATGCAAGGCGGAATAAAAATTTTAAGTACAGTAGGGTAGGGTTAGACCCTCATAGGTGTATATTTTTGCCAGTTTAGGATTGTCCCCTTACTTCCTATTCCTCTGACACTGCCCCTTAAGGACAGGAAGTGAGGACGTATTTCCTTATTTTGTGTGGCAAGGGTGGCTATAAGGGCCAGTTCACAAGTGCATTGATGTGGCGCAGTGGCGTTCATTCTGAAGAGAGAGAATTGATTTGCCCCAGTTTTATGAACAAGTCAGTGCGCTGTCCCTACGTACCTGCTTTACTGAAAATGTGAGCATTTTAGTCCATTGTGGTGCACTAGGCATACCATTCAAATGAATGGGCTCCCCTGATGCAATGCAGGTTCATGGATACTCACCACTGATAGGGTCTCTCTATTAACATTTAGCTATGGAATCATATGATTTCCTATTATGCTCCCCACTATTTCCCCACTGTATTTTGTACATACATTTTCATTCACATTTGTCAAATAAATGTTGTGTAGTACAAGGGTATTCATATATCAAGAATATTCCTAGCTTTCATGATGGTGCTAGTAAATTTAGCGACAGAGCTCATAATTTGATGAAACGTTGTTTCATACTTTTTATCCTACAATACTTTTACCCTTATTAAACTGCTATCGCGTTCATATTATTTCTTATTAGCTGCCACTTGCAGTGGTATATGTGATCTTTAGAGGCATTTCTAGGTTTTTTCCTGTGTTACGCAAACAGTATTGTATATTGAAATGTAGAATAAAATGTCTAATAGCTGCCATGTCTACATTGAAGTCACATTTTAATCTTCCTGAAGAGTACTAAAATGTTCAAAACTGAGAAGCAAACTAAAATGTAAACAATGTGAAACATGCAACCTTTTTCAAGTTCAATAATCAGTACATGTTTCACAATATTTGTTGCATCTCATCTATACTACTAACAAACATAACTACACTGGAATGATTTGTTATTTTTGACATGTGTTCATTAAACTGGATCAAATCAGCTCCTTTTTAGTTGCATAGGCAGTTCCCATTTGTTTAAATCTAGCCTTGTATATCTTAATTATAGCATGCATTTAATTATTTTAAAGGAAAATGAAGCACACATGCAAGTTTCATATTCCCATGTAACTAGCAGTTTGGCTAACGGTTTGATCCCACTGCTTAAGGGTCAAAATCAGAGAATATTAATGAGCATAAATGTGTTAATTAAGTTGGTTTGTTGATATAGGGGTCAGTGTAGCTAGTGAATACTCAACAAAGGTTCAGTTTCTGAGATATTGTGAGACTTGGATTAAATGATCCTACTTGTACCTTGCATCACATCTACCATCTGTTCTTAGCAATGTCCTTTGACGCTTCCTTTATATCTTTATTATATTTGATACTTTACTAGTCTATTTTCAAGGTCTTTAATACTTCAATAAGGTTAGAGATGGCTAAACAACTTGTGCCCATTAGTGTGACTATATATACCTATATATACCTTGTCTACCAGATCTTGACACTGGAACATCGATAGATAAAATTGTTCAATATGTTAAGTAGGATGTGAAATGTATTTATATATGTGTTTTTTTTCTATTTTCTGTAAACTTTACAGAAAAAACTGTAAAGCTACATATGGTATATACAGTGGGGCAAAAAAGTATTTAGTCAGCCACCAATTGTGCAAGTTCTCCCACTTAAAAAGATGAGAGAGGCCTGTAATTGGAATCATAGGTAGACCTCAACTATGACAAAATTAGAAAACAAATCCAGAAATCACATCGGCTGATGTGGAACGAATTTATTTGCAAATTATGGTGGAAAATAAGTATTTGGTCAATATCAAAAGGTCATCTCAATACTTTGTTATATATCCTTTGTTGGCAATGACAGAGGTCAAACGTGTCCTGTATGTCTTCACAAGGTTGGCACACACTGTTGCTGGTATGTTGGCCCATTCCTCCATGCAGATCTACTAGAGCAGTGATGTTTTGGGGCTGTCGCTGGGCAACACGGACTTTCAACTCCCTCCAAAGGTTTTCTATGGGGTTGAGATCTGGAGACTGGCTAGGCCACTCCAGGACCTTGAAATGCTTCTTACGAAGCCACTCCTTTGTTGCCCGGGCGGTATGTTTGGGATCATTGTCAAGTTGAAAGACCCAGCCACGTTTCATCTTCAATGCCCGTGCTGATGGAAGGAAGTTTGCACTCAAAATCTCACGATGCATGGCCCCATTAATTCTGTCCTGTACACGGATCAGTCGTCCTGGTCCCTTTGCAGAGAAACAGCCCCAAAGCATGATGTTGCCACCCCCATGCTTCACAGTAGGTATGGTGTTCTTTGGATGCAACTCAGCATTCTCTCTCCTCCAAACAAGACGAGTTGTGTTTCTACCAAATAGTTCTACAGTACCTGGATCCAAGTAACACCAATACACCGTTTAAAGTTTTAGATGGGCTTTATTCAACTGACAAAAAGCCCTGGAAATAGATAAACTGAATAACAAGATAACAATATCAAATGCAATGATATGATACAACCGCTCAGCAGATTAAACCTGCATTGGTGTTTGTTCCCTTTACCCGCCTGTGGGAGGCCTTGCCTGAAAAGCACTGAGTGAGTGGTGAACGACACTGTCAGTTAAACAATACAGCGATACTGTTCAACAGGTATCTAAAAGCAATATGACTATAATACCTTATCTAGGTCTCATAGGTTCTAACTAACCACTGGCCAGTGGGAATTCTACACACACCCAAAGTCTGCATGCGTTGGGGCCCTTTAAATTCTGTGATGGTGTACTCAGCCTTTGGTAAACAATATTTGTAATCCACAGGATGGAAAGGGGTATCTTCGCAGGGTAACAAATATTAATAAAGGTGGTGATCCCCCTTCAGATAGAGCTGCCTTGCCAGTTAATGGGATCTAGCAGGATTAATCAATCACACAGGGATGGCAGAAGATCTCACAAGGATGGCAAAGGATCTCTCACCATTAGATGCACTTGATGTATCTTCCTTACAGCAATTGGTATATAAAACAGGTGAGAAGTAATAAATATTTAACATAATAATATTGCAGTAGCAAACCATAAATATATTTCATTTTTGACAGAATATTTTTTAAATGGTATGCTGGTATTTGAAACGTTTATTTTAAGTTGAAGTAAGCTACTAGAGAGCATATCAAGCTTGAAAAGGTATTGCATTCCTAGAAAAAGTAGCATTTGCTGTACAGGGAACATGTTATTAAAACACACAAAAATCAGTTGACTTCTACCCAACCTTTGAGGAACTCGACAGGTACTCTCTGGCTGATTAGTGGGGCTTCAAACACTTGCAGGTGCCGTCTCACCTATACTGAACCATCTGAAGGAGCACAAATGGCAAAACATAATTAGGTTTCAGTCAAAGGACACTATGCCATCATAATGAGGAACTGTTTCAAATATTGTAGCCTATAATAAAGGAATCCACGGGATTTCCTACAACAATAATGTTTAATTAATTTGAGTGACTGCAAAGTTTAAACTCGATCAGATTTAAATAGTATCCAGAGAGGAAGCAACTATAGTTTGCATGTTCATTTCAAATAGGTGACAATGTTATTGCCCAAACAAAATTAATCCATTTTCTTCAAAAGTCACAGAGTGTTATCTTTTCTGTGAACCAAGAAATAGAATGTTTTATTACCAGGATGGTATAAAAGATATAACCAGTTTGGAAAGCTACCAATTTTGTCTTCTGTTAAATAAGGTATATAAAATAACAGGTTATCTGCTGTTTTAGAGAAAAGATCTAGAAAACCAATGCAATATCATTATACTTTATACCGTTTAAGGAAGAACAAAGGTTTAATTTAAAAAAAAAAATATATATATATTTATAAGGGGCTGCTGAAAAAAAAGTCTAATTAGGGCTTATTTTCCGAGTCAGACCTTCATAAATCAATCATACAAACCAGGTAAAATTCTGATTTGTGCATATAAGTATATATTTGTCAATTAGAGCCATAAGTACACCATACACAGTGCTTTTTTAAATCAGATTATCTGGAATTGTTTTTCAGTTTATCTAGTTTCATTCCTGGGAAATGGGTGACTTCCATATCAAACCCAGAGTGCCATACTTAAAGTGAAGGGGGAAACATAACAGACTCACAACATTTTTTAAATCTAAACAATTACCTACACCTCTGCGAGATTCCATGCCACACAGTTAACCACTTCCCCCAGGATACATCCTGCAGTGTTCAGTTGTCTGTCTTAGTAGAGGCATTGGAGGCTAAACTCTATTGTCTACAGGCACAAATCGGCTTTCACCCTTTGGTCTCATGCTCATCTTAGAATGCCTTCTACACCATCTTTTTGGAATCCACAACATTTCTGATACTTCACACAGGGTACCAGACCTGAGAGGCATAATAACCAATTTTGGGTGGGTGAAGCACACTTTGCTTCAGGTCCAACATCCAACTCTCAGCCAGCACTCACTTCACATCTGACAGCACAGACTCTTTGCTAGCACCACTGAAGAAAACAAACACACCACTTTATGCTGAGGGACATTAGCTGAAAACTTCTTCAATGCAAATTGTAACATCTTAATCAGCAAGATCGGTTTTGGTTGATGCATCTTGTGCTGTCTACAGACCTAAACAGTAGTGTATTGCTACCCAAACTTTTTCTTTAGTTTTTGATAGAGTGGAGAATGGTAAGATCCTCTGCTTTGCTGTGCCGTGCTGTGCTTGCATTACCTCTGGATGATCTGTTAGCATACACTAATAGAAGACTTCCAATGAATGACATACAAACGCTCCCAATATGCAGTATAAAAAGGAGCATGATGATATACAGTATTTACACTGATGCAGAGACCTGGGGTCTAGAGAAACACTCCATGGCTCTGCTACAGAGGTATCTTTTTACAAGTAATCAGTGGTGGAACTATCGCCATAGCGGCCTAGGGGGGCTGGCAAGGATCTGGAACAAAGGGGCCCCCCTGATGCCGTGCAGGCTGCCTGGATCGCTATGGCATCGCGGGCTCTAGGACTGTCACTGGCTGCTGTGAGGAGGCACGTGCCACTGTCCAGATCACTGACAGCCTGTCAGTGATCTGTACAGTGGTGCTTTCCTCCTCACAGCCGCTGCTGAGTCAGTGACAGCCAGCAACTGAGGTGGAGAAGGCAGAGGCCGGGCCTGGTGGCCATGGCGGCAGTGGAGGAGGAGGCCCAGCAGCAGCAGTGGTGCTGGTAGAGGCGGCCGAGGAGGCCGGGGCCTGTCGGCGACGGTGGAGAAGGAGGAGGCCAGGGCCTGGTGTTCTGTCTTTGCTGATATCAGCATCTATGCATGCGCACAGACCAGGATTAACGAGGACACAGGCATTTATTCACAAAGTATTTTGTTTTAATGGTTAATTGTGAGTGTTAATAATATGCCATCCATGGCAGTAAATGATGGATGGCATTTAATTCACATTCACAATGAACATCGTAAGCAATTACATTATGATGGCTACTTTTCAACCTGAGCCATTTCAATACTGTACCCTCTTTAACACTTGGAACTTATTGATAGATTAGCCACAAAATGTGTATAGCATATATGTACTTAGCACACACTTATTAATAAACAAATATTTTTTCACATCCGTTTTGGATTTTTGACTCAAAAATATTCACTTAGGACACAATCATATTGCTAAGCCTTTAGTAAATCAGGTTCAATGAAAAAAAGTCAACAGAAGCAGAACAATTTTTTTCAACAGAATACAAACACTCTTAAATTGCAAGTTTAAAATTGCAAAGTGCATTATGCACACATGCAAAACTATTCTATGAGAGTATTATGTGCGACTTTTCTAGAAGGTCTACCAGCTGCTGTGCTTCTGTGCTGCTGTGGGATTCTCTGAAGATGACCTGCGGGCTTCAGCTCTTCTAGCTGTTTAGCCCAGAGGTTGAAGACTTTCTGCACCTCCCACTTAATATTTCAGTATTTGTAAGGACAAAAACCATCACTTAACAGAACAATGTGACTCCTCCCATTCCTGCCCTGTGGTTTTTCTTCTCATTTATTGACAGCAGCATTTAGTAAAACTAGTAACAACTGGCTTAAAACTGAATTCCAAACATAAACATCTTTATTTATAAAATGTGCTTAATACCTGTAAAGGATATCAATCCACTTTGTGTGCACCCATGCACCCATTGTCTTTGCAAATGCAGATATCAGCTTTTAAAAGTAACATGTCATCATCACTGTACTGCACATATTCTGTACAGAGAAAGGGAGGTAACTCCACCCACTACAGGCTATCAGCAGAACACTACAGGAGGGGAGCGGATACAAGACCAGTCACCCTGCACAAGAAGAGAGAGCAACAGTGGTGTATCCAGTGGCATATCTTTTCTACAGGAAGCTCCAGCACAGTTAAAACATTTTGCATTAGATTACTGTACAGTTGTGAAAGAAATACATAAAGCACACCAAGATTTAAAATAGAACTATGGGGTAGGTGTTTTTCCCCATAGTTCTCTTAAGGATCATAGGAGGACATATACTAGCGTCCTACCATGATCCAAATCTAGTATATCGCAAGCTACAGCTCCCGGTATACTGAGAGCGCCGCAGCCGGGACGGCTATCTAGAGGCAGAGCCAGCTGTGCCTGCCCCCTTCCCCATCCGTTCCTCCAGTCAGCGCTGGAGGATCAGAGCGGGGAGGGGGGGAATCCCTGTGGGGACCGATGGCTGACAGTCACTGATCTCTGCAGGGAGATGATCGAGAAGTGATCGAGCGACGGTATGCGTTCGCTCACTTCCTGATCTATTGAGCCGACGTGTGACAGTTTAATTGTCACACTTCGGCTCGTACTACAAGGATGAGTGATTTTCAGTCACCTCATAGTTCTCCTTTAAGTTAGAATGCATATGCCTCTTGTATTTAGACATTTGCTTATCCAGGAGTTCCAGGAGGAGAGACTGAAGACTGGGTGGGGATAGAGCTGTTATATTACACACCCAGTTTCTGGCACAGAATTTAAAGGCATTGTCCAACTTTGAAATAATAATAAATTCACACACATTGATTTTCACACATACAGAGAAAAAATGTTAATCTATAATTTTTTTGCATTGGAGCCAGTAAAGGATTGCAACCACGGTCAGTGGATGCGATGACTCTTGCTGATTCTCCCTCCCACCCCTATAAGTACTGAGGTACGGATAATTAGTAACATGGACAGTAAGGAAGAATGAATGGACATTGGATGGATGTTGACATCACCACACTTGTATTCCATTGAGAACTATAAGAGCTTCTGCCATGGTCGAAGACAGAACTTGTAGTTTCTCCATTCACTGATTCAGAAAAGAGCAGCAGCCTGAGGACATGGGAACCCCTCAATTCAGGTAAGTGGGGAGACAGTATGGGGGTTGGGGGGTGACTATATTTCATGCTACTAGACATGTAACCCAGCAAAAAAAATTGTTTTGTTTCATTACGGATCGATTCTTTTTTTTTTTTCGTTTTCTGGATTTCAGCTCCGAAATTTGATTTGGTTCGTTATTCGGATTTTGTATCGTCGAAATTTTAATTTTGGAAAGATCTACAACAGGAAGTCACATGACCGTGCCTGTAATGCAAACCCCAACAGCCCAAAAAAATCTGATCAGAGTCAGAGAACAGTCACATCTGATTTAGTTTCCTTTTGAACGAAATTCGGACGGATCCGAATTTTCATTAAAAGAACATTCTTATTCGTCCGCATTCAGGCATGTTTAAATTCAGAAATTCAGATGCATCTGAATGTGCGAATTTAACGAAATTCATACGAATATTCATTTAGAATGAAACGAAATTGACAAGTCTACATGCTACATCCTGAATATAGGTGTAGCATAAAACATGGTCTAAAATGTAAACTTACCCCTTAAAAATGTTCCTACAGAGAACTTCCTGTGAGAGAAAAATGATATCACTTCTCTCAGACAGTAGCACCCCTTCATCACCTCCCACTAATGCTGAAGTACAGCCCTGGCAAGCTGGAATATGGATAATATGAAATATGAATCATACAAAAGGTAACAGATTTGCAAGCATGCATGCATAATTTTTAACTTAAAGAGTGTGCATAAAATATTATACTTTAGTTCTGTCTTAACATTTAAAAAACGCTAAAAAAAAATGTGTGAACTTATTTTATTGGGCTGAATAAAATTTTTATTTCAATCTTTTGTACAGCTCTAGGTGCATAAAATAAGAATGTGTATGGCTGTGTTGGGCAATACTTGCCATCTAAGGCACTTTGATGAATGCCTGCAGTGTGAACAAATGGGTAGAAGAGCATGATACTACGGTGGACTTACATTGAGGGCCATTCACAACTGTGCAAAACGCACAGTGGCTGGTGTGTGGTGCCTGACACAGTGCTGATGTGCCCATCCTGGCACAATGCACTGAGTACTTTTTTAAAGAAATGTATTGAAATGTCATGAGTGACATTTCATTTAGTTCTATGGGCACAGTGGGGTGAGAGGCAGTTATTCAACATTGCATCATACTTTGCTAAAAAAAAAGTAAGGCATACCATATTTTTTTCAGTGAACACTACCACTGTTCACAATGTGGTGGTGAGAATGGTGCCCATCCATGCCCATCCATGACAAAGCAAATTGTTTTGTCTTGCGTTGGGCCTATGCTGGAAACAATGGCCAGTGCAGACCCAACACATATGGTGTGAATAGACCCTGAAAGATGTCTAGATAAGAGTCATTTGTATGTTCCCTAAAGCTCAGGCAAGAGGATGGGTAATGGAAATAATCTGTAGAAAGTCTTGTGCTAAAAACGTTGTCAACCTTAACAGGGTGACAAAATCATAGCACAGGCATATTTTTGGCAGTCAATAGTTAACAGTCATGTTTTTCAGCTGTATCTAAGTGACTGGAATTGCACTTTAAGCTCAATGGATTCCCACTATAATTACTCCATCTTCTAAAGCTACACAGTGGTGTAAAGAAAACTTGTACCCACTGTAAACTGTATACATTATTGTGCATCGTTGTCCAGCTTCCATTTAGAAACTGAGGCCATTTTCCAGGGTCTAGAAAGCCTGGGTGGATTAACTGTTCACCATAGATCATTCTGACCAGCTATTAGGAATTCCTTAAAAGGACATGTGAAGGAAATTTATATTGTGGAATTCTTCTCTGTGTTAAGCTTCGGAATTAGAAGACCATCTGCCAGGGAAGATGTGCACATCTTATGTTCATGCAATTATTTTAATTGCTCCTTGGTGGCACAGTCTATTGTCTATAGTTTCTTCTTTTTCACTGGACAGCTAGCTCTTGTCTTAGCATAGTAAATATTTCCTGTAGAGTTTTCCTTAATTGTTTAATGCATTTAGTTACAATTACACTTTACACCTATATTGACATTGATAAATGTCTTGTGCTGTTTACAAAAAACGCTTCTGCTCACATTTTGAAACTGGAAAGAGAATCTACTCTCATGAATCTTGGAATTTCCAGCAGGAATGAAATTCTAATACAAAAGTACCCAACCTCCTAAAAAATATATTTACTGTTCAAGGGTGTATATGCAAGACTTTAATTTTAGTAAGCTATCTAGAGTTGTCAGTGGTCACAGATACCTCTGAAAATTTAATCCACCACACACTATTGCAGTCCAATGTACTGCATATAATCACCACAGTGTGAAGTGCACCAAAGGAGCACATCTTCAACCCCCCATTGCAATAGCTGTTAATAAAATAAGGCAATCCTCTATTGTCACCATGCCTGGAATGCCTAAAGAGAGAGGCAGAGGTTCTTTACGTGCAGGTGGTAGGGAGTAAGCAGGTAGTGCATCCACAGGCCAAAGTGGTTGTCAGGCCATACCTTTGGGAGGTAGGACACATTTTCCTTTCGTTTCTGGTAGTGGGCATGCTACACAGCCAGAACATGCAAAGGAAGTGGTGTAGTGGATAAGCACGCCTTCATCAGGTTACCTCAACTTTCTCCCGGGCACAGAGTAGTGCATTGTCATCTGCAGCTGCAAATGCGCCCTCTTCTTCCTCCTCTTCAACATTTCATTCCACCGTAGCCCCAAAAACTGGCAGGAAGGAGTCAGCAGAATTATTTCAGCACAGCTTCTGTCACTTGCTCCAGAAGGATGCACAGCAATATATTTTATTGCATGTTGAGGAAGAGAGCGCATGTCGCACAGAGGGAGGGGACAAAACACAAGAAGAATTAATCGCCAGTAATGTTCCTGCAGCTGCAGCTTACTATCAAGTGGGCTCCAGTGATGAGGAGGGTGGAGGAGGTGGCAGATCAGGGATAATGAAGTGGCAGATTATACCAGGGTGCCCCAGAATGTAGAGGAGGAAGGTGAGGGAGAGACACAGCATCAGTGAGGCAGGATGTCATCTGGGGCAGCTTAGAGAGGAGTGGAGGGAACAGACACCCTATTCTACTGGATGGCACAGCTTCAAAAAGGCAGTCCACTGGAATCCCTAGTTCTACTGCACAGGGTTCAGTACTGTGGTAATGTTTTAATACATTTGCTGCAGACAGCACTGTAGTGGTTTGCAGTAAATCAACTGGTAAATCTACCAGTCATTTTGGTACCATGTGCATGAGGAGACACATGGCTATTCGCAACAAAACTCCATGGGAGTAACACATGAATGCTACCAGTTGGCAGCCAAAGGCCTGAAATCCTCCTCCTTCTTGCTCCTCTCTTGCCACCTGTTCCACTTGTCCACAGGAATCTCCATCTGAATCTGCTTCAACATCTGCAGGTTAGCTTATGGCACATCAAGTGGGGAAAACAGTCTGCATTCACCCACACTTAGTAGGGCCAAACAGAGGTGTTAACCTCACTCAAATGCTGATACCGCCACCCTCCCATCTTCAGGTACATACTTGAGCAGGCAGGTATCTCTTCCCCAACTGCTGGAGCGGAAGAAAAAATATAAAACAGATCACCCTCATGCCCAGCGTGGCAAATAGTTGCTCCCATACAAACTAATGAACGCAGTTGCCATTTGTTCACCCAGAAGACCTCCCTGCAATATGTGGAAGGAAATGTCTCCTTGTCACTGGATCATTGGGTCAGCAGAAAGGTCCATGTGACCACAGAAATGTGGACCAGCAGGCATGGGCAGGGGCAGCACACCTCATTTGCAGCCCACTGGGTGAATTTGCCAGCAGTCGAGAAGGATGCAGAATGGGGCACACCACTGGAGCTAATGGTGGCACCCCTTGTTGTGCAACTTGGTGATAGTTACAGCATAGTCTCCTCTCCTTCCCACCCTCTCCTTCTCATTGGCCTTATCCAGTGAATCCTCAGAGCCTCATGCCCCACATAAGCAACTAAGAACAAGCACAACATAACAGCTCATGCAAAATGCAGCCATTTTGTTTTGCAGCTGGCATACCTGGGAGACAGGAGCCACACCATGGCGGAAATTCTCTCAGCTCTTCAGGGGCAGGCTGAGAGGTGGCTGTCCCCATACCATGAAAGGTTATCTGTAATGATAGCACCAACCTGCTGACCATAGTTCATCAGGAAAATTCCACACACATGCCTTGCCGGGCAATCATCCTCAACCTGGTAGTGCAGCATTTTTCTAGTTCTGTACCATGGCCTTCATGATATGCTGCAGCAAGCCAGAAAAGTGTATGGACACTTGAGGCAGTCATACCCTAAAATTCAGCAGTAATACCAGCTTCTTGTCAACTACATTATATGACATGCCCACCCAGAGGAACTTCACTTTGAACATGCTGAAGCAGCCGCGTGTGCTTCAGTGGGTCGTAAAGAAATATGGGACAAGGACTGGCTATGGGTAACTGTTTTTTTTTTCACTGCATGAGTGGCTCCATATTCAGGATGTGAATATCATCTTTACACCTTTTGAAATGGTGACCAGAATGGTGAGCCATGACAGGTGGTGATCAGCGACACGATCTCTCTAGTGGTCCTGCTGGAGCACACACTGCATGGTGTAATAGACCCAGCACTGGAGGCACAGCAGCAGGAGGACGAGGAGGACTTCCTGCTTTCTCAGGGCCCACTTTATACTGACTCTCTCACTGTAAGGCAGCCGGAGTCACCATAATAGCAGCTGAGGAGGGTTGGGGTGCCAGCGGCCAGTATGAGGACATGGAGCAAGCTTCCAGGGGTATGTTTTACCCCTTCCAAATACTGGGAGTTGTATATGGGAGGGGTGAGGAGGTACAGGACACCATTGCCTAGCATCATGGACTCAGGTTCCATGCCTCTCCTTGGTGGATAAGCAGTGCCTATACAAGAACCCTGCTTTCGGACCATCAAGGAGAAGGACCATTACTGATTGGCCACCATTTTGGATCCACTTTACAAATGGAAAATGCCAGAGCTCCTCCTCCCATCATACAGGAAGAAAATAATGATCCAGAGAGTGTCAGGATCCTCTTTCATGGCCAATGTGCCTTAGATGCTCATGGTGGTAAAAGGGTAGCGGTGGTGGCAGTGACCACCTAAGTGAAGCTCTGAGGTCCTTCTTGATCATGCATTATCCAGACCTGGCAAATGAAATAAGTCACAGGCAGCACATAACCCATATGATCAATGATTATATGGGTCAAGGGCAGATTTGGACATCCTGACAATGACAACCCACTTGATTACTGGGTGTCGAGGCTAGGCCAGTGGCCCAAGCTTGCCCAGTATGCAATTGAACTGCTGCTTTGTCCTGCAGCTAGTGTACTTTCAGAATGAGCATTTAGTGCAGCGGGTGGTTTTGTGACAGAAAAAAGAATCTGGCTGTCCCCGGACACAGTTGACTGGCTCACTTTTATAAAAATGAACCAGTCTTAGATCAGCACTGAGTACCAAACCCCTGACACTGATGTGGCCAATTATACTTATCTCAGAATCCATTAATATACCATAATGCAGTACCATCTACTAACATCACAGTTGACAGGCCATGCATTACCATCTCCTGCCACCACCGCTTGACTGCCATCCATTAACATCTTCTGCTACCACTGCTAGCCTGCCATCCTCTACCATCTACTGCCACTGCTGTTGGTCTGCTATATATTGCCATCATCTGCCACTGCTGGTGGTCTACCATCCATTACCATCTTTTTCCACAATTAACATCTCCTGCAATTACTGCTGCCAGACTCCTTGGAAATGGCAAATTAGGCTCAGGTCTCTGCTGAAGTCCAAGTACAATATAACAGAACTGTGCTTGGAAAAAAGGTGAGAGTACATTGAGAGTTTGTTCCTGCACTAAACACAAGAGGAACTCAGCTGTAGGGGTCTCACTAGAGAGAGACATCTCCTCTATTCCTTTTTGCTGCCTTGCTGCTTGTGTGGCCCCCGAGCACATGACCTGCCCCCTCTGCCCATATTGGATTCTAGAGATTTCTGTGCCCCTCTAACCCTCTGCCTGCTGTTGGACTGTACACAACCTTCAGAGGCCACAAATGTGAATAGTCTACCCTGTGAACCTCTGCCCTGTAAACTGCTGGCTTTTGATTGCTGCCCTGTAAACCATTGTTCTGTGATTGTTGTCCTGTGATTGTTGTCGTATGATGGCAGTCCTGTGATTGCCGTCCTATGAACTGCTGGCCCGTGATTGTTGTCCTGTAAACTGCTCTTCTGTGGTTGCTTCCCTGATATTTCTGCCTGTCCTTTGCCCTGTGACCCTGGACTGGTCATTGTTTTACCAGATTGCTGCCTGTTGTGTCTAGATTATCACCCTTTTGATCTTGCTGCCTTATCTACAGTGTATTACTGTGCCCAATCAATGGACTTATCTTTGCATAACTCTCTGTTTGTTGAACCCTGCAATAAAGAACCCTTTTGAAAAACTGTTAATTGTTGCACTATGTATTTCTGACAAGATCAACTGGTATTTTCTGTACCTGCTGAAAATGTTCTTGGCCTGAAAAAAAAACACATGCAGCCACCACATCTACGGACTGGTAAGCTGCAATAGATTACTTTTTCTTTTCTGGGTTTAGTTATATATTAAATATAGGGATTGCAGGTGGCAAGCCTTCTACTAGAAAACGTAATTTCAAATTTGGAAGGCAGGGTTTGATGTAGAGCCCATCCACACATAGTGCATAATGGTAGTGCATTACTTTAAGGCAGCCAATTAATTTTGAATGATCTGCTAACACACTGGAACCCCCCTAAAATCAGACATGCACTCATAATGTTCACATGGTCCACACCTGTGTCTCGCAGTGCACTACGATTGAATTTTGTTGTGCAACTCTGCCTAAGTGCATTGGGGTGCCGTATAAAATGAATGGCAGTAGGGATGAGGTTCAAGTTCACCACTACCATTGGTTTGTTGCAAATCCACTGGAATTTCAGGATTTACAAATCATGAACATTTGGCTGAAATTCCTTGCATGCTCACCATCAGAAATAAGGAACAACCTATAACACAGTGCATAGCGTTTGCCATGGTCAGCTGAGTCACAGCAGCCAATAATCTTAAGGAATGGCGCACAGCCCCTTTCTATAACAGGGTGGGAGTGGAGCAACAAAATTATCAGTGTGTGTTAAAACTGTTTGACAATTTTGTGCAGGGAGAAATAGTGGTCATTTTAGTTATTTTAATATTTTAATACTTTGTATTGGCCCTTAAAGTTTCAGTCTCTGCCTTTAATCTGTGAGTGACATAAAAGTGAATTAGGTTTAGGAAAGTTCCCAAGTGTAAATGATGCAGTGGTATTTTTGAAATAGAGCTCAGACCACATTTGTAAGTACAGTTCAGGTCATCTTTTTGATCTGTTGGTTTTTGCACTTGTAAAAGCAACTTGTATTTATTTGTCACTTCAACATTATCGCAACAAAACGTTTCAGTGAGTGTTCTAAAGAAGGAAGTATTCTTGTATAACAGAGATCAACCTCAGCATTTGAAAGCTGCTAGTAAACACTCTAAAGGTCAACACAGCAGAAACAATAAGGGAAAAAAACCCACTCTACGAATGTTACACAGTGCAGATAAATCAGCACGCTCATGGTGTTAAGGACACATGGATATAAATCTCAACTCACTGGTAACTGAAAAAAATAGTCCAGCAAGCCCCTTTTAGCTTCGTGTGCCATTGACTTTGTTGTGTTATTTATTCAGGAGTAAGTAAGTCTGTTACAAGTTATCATCCAAATGTCATTCTGACATTTCTAAGTAGACTTCCCACATTTAATTATTTCCTTAAACCTCAATCATGAAAAGCAATGAATTATCTCTAAATTAGTACTTGCAAGTTGATTGTTATAGTCATCATAGTCATCTTTTCAAGCTGAACAGACATATCTAAAAAAAAAAAACACAATTGAATCCAGTTATGTCTTAAACTCCCCATGCAATAAGCATAAATACCTGAATTTGTTCCACTAACAGCCTCCGATATCTCCTGATAGGCAGCATTCCAAGCCAGTGGGGGCTTTATTGTTTTGAGCAGTGTTGTTAGTGGGTATACTTACAGAAGAAAGTAGCAGAGAGTTATTCTCATAATTATGCTGCGCCATCATTGTCCATTTATAGGCTGGGGTGGGTCCTGGACCATGTTTTAACAGCAGTGTAGTCTGCAGGAACTGGCTATGATGTCTGGTAGGAGTGTCTGGATCACAAAATTACTAATCCCTTGACAAGTAAAACAGTTCACATACTGGTCTCTAACATACTCCTCTCTAACTATGCATATTTTTATACTACTTTTTGTGTCACTCAGACATGTTAGCTTTGTCAGAGTTCCCACACTAACAATCTCAGATTGTGTGTCCATGTGCGTGACAGCACTTAACGTTAAACAAAGCATTTTTTTAAAGTTATAGTAGGAAAGGATATAGCCAATGCCAGCTTTTGTTGTTGTCTGTGTTCCCACAGGGGAGAATTTCCCTTATTTTCTTGTAACGGTCATGATGGTCACTAAGCCATTAGAGTTCTCCAATTTTTACAGACACAGGAAACATTAGAATTCATGTCAGGTTTGTGTTGCTGTCTGCATTCTGATTGTGGAAGTTCCCCTCACTTTCTGTCCTAGAAAGGAGAGTTCATACATAGCACAGACTATTATTGCATTTGGGCACCATTTATAGTGTTCTTCCTCTGCTCCCTACTTTGCTCATGCTTCTTTTTCTCACCAACAATGATATTTTTGCGTTTTTGGTTCCTCTCCTGTAAGCCAATTCCCAAAATGACCTGATGTATTCCTTCCACATCATTCCTCCAATACTAAACTGTAGTCTATGTACATGGGGGGTGGGGTTATTTGCCAGTTTTAACTGGACTAAATTATTAGGGATGATGTAATAGAAAAACAGAATATCAGAGCAATGTATGAGTAGGCTTTCAAGTATGGCATGCTCTTCCAATACAAGCTTACCCACTGTAGCCTCCTGTTGCTGACAATTGCTATCTAATCCTTATCTGCTATTTAGTACTGCTACCTACTCACTACTACCATTACCTGGCATTTACCAGTTCTACTTTGACCACAACCTGCTGATCTTTGCCTACCAATCATTGCTTCCACCATTTTCTTATGGGTCCCTGACAAACGCAGTTCCGGGAATAAAAGTGTTGATAGAGCACTAGGCCCTGTTAGGTGAGTCATTTTCAGGGATGGGAGAAGTGGTTTTATGGAAAGGCAGCTCTCAGCACACTGCTAGGCCCAGGTGCGTTGCAAAATGTAAATATTAGGCAAAGTGCACCACACGGGTTCTAAGTAAGTCCAGTAGGTCTGTACTTATATAAGCAAAATAAATAAAAATCACCATAGCAAAATTTTGTACGGGGCCCTGTGATTTCCAGTTATGCCCCTTGCAGAGCCCACCTGAGATCCCAAACAGCCCACCTCAGAGTAACCCTGCAGAGCCCACTATAGACTCTCTATGGTGGGCTCTGCAGGGTCTCTGGTGGGCTGGTCAGGTGGGCTGCACACCTCTTACCTGTCAGCTTCCTCCACTGTTGGGCCCTGCCTCCTCTGACAGGCACGTTCCTGGCCCGGGCCCCCCTGTGCCCTGGCCCCCATGGCGGCAGCCTGGGTCGCTATAGCGATAGTTCCACCACTGTCCCCCTGCATGAGAGTTTGAATGATGCTATTATACTGGACTTTGGTTTACGGGTTAGGGGTATTGAGAATCTTGTATTAGGGGCTGGAGCAAAATGAGAGACCACAAGAGCTTTGCATGGAAATAGCAGTAATAGTTATAAGGTATACGTTATTTAAAAATATCCCCTTACAAAATATTTTTTTCATGTGGCAAAAAAGCCTTATGAAGTAGATAGGTATTAACTAATCTCTGGTGTGCCGAATGATATGGCTTCATTTGCATTTTTCTGCCTGTGAGTATACCTGAACTAAAACAGATGTTGAATGCAGCAATAATATGAATATCTGCTTGTTGATAGCTGAGCGGCAATATGTGTTCTACTAGATCAAATGCATTTAGGTCTTTTCCTACCAATTACCATTTACTGACAAATTTACCAGCCAATCTAATTAATTAGTTTAGGACTGATTCACACCCTGCTCTAATTTTAGGCTTCAAGCAGGAAACCAATTGACACAGCTCAGGTATCATTGTAATTGCACTACTTCAGAATTATAGTTGAACGGTATATTCATTCTTTTTGCAATCAGAAGCTGTGATCTCTATATTCATTCCCTGAGGACATTTCCAGTGACATTTTGTATAGAATGGCATTATGATTTTAAACATAATTGCATAGTTAATAGGAAAATGTATATTTCACTCTGCACTTAATGACCCATTGAGCTAACCAATACTACCCAAGAACATTTATGTAAATGCTTTAAGATGACAGGACATAATTCCTACACTATGTCTACTGTTCCTTTACATTTCTATGGAATTAGAACATAGCGTGCTTATACACATACGACAATGTTCTTTAACCCCAAGGGCAATTCATTAAGTTGTAATCATGTGATGGTGCTTTTATTGACACAGTGAAAGTGCTTGTGATTTGGTTTAATGAACTAGTCTACCACTGATAGGGCTAAGGTTCTATAAGAGTCAGGAATAAAATGTAAATATATAAAAGACGTTGTGTCTTTTGCACATGAACCCAAGGCAACATTTGCATAACTGGAGCCTCTAGGCAGATATCCTTTTAATGCCTTAAGCCACATTCTAACTACTTGTGTACCCCTTTTACAAATACCCCAACTACCCTGCCTCATACAACCAACTAACATAATTCAATATTCTCCATCAAGGTTCACAGTAATTATATTTGTATGGTGTTGACTTTTTTCACAAATGTTACCATAGCTCTAAATTAATGTACGTAGCTAAAGATTAATCTCTTTTAGAAGGTCAAGCCCTCCTAGTACTGATGGTATATTTCAGTTTTCTGGAACGACTGATTAACTGATGTGTGGCAAAGCTTTGGACATTCAAGTATTTCTAGTACATATTTTTACAAGTTTTGAAACAAGCCCTAACCACTGTAGCTGCAGACACTGTAAAGCATTTCATCCTCAAATTTCACATCAGAAGCACCAATATCATTCTCTCAGCAGCCTAGCTCAGCCTGCCTCCTCTCCTGCATGCAGTTACATCAGTCCGTGAGGGCTTGTTTAGAAAGTTCATACACTTGAATGCCTATAGCATCTCCACAAGTTTGCTTTAGGATTTTCTACAAGGTCACCACTTTGGATATATATTCCTATCTGAGGGTTTGAGAGATTTGGCGTGCGATCTCTAAAGAGCTTCCAATATGGATTACAAATTGAGGCAACTTCTCTCTCCTCTAGGAAACTGTACATGTCTGCCCTTTTGTTCCTGCTTAGATGCCACCTTTATTCCGCGTGCATCTTTAATAACTTATGTTTGCCAATAAAGGATGTTACCTAAACTCCAAACATGTTTTGAGCAAGAGTCACAGAAAAACACAATACACCACAGTTTTCTCAGATCTGTACTTTCATATCAATTACACAAGAGGACAGCAGCCTCCATCATACAGCTGCCCCTGGGATTGGACAAGCAGAATCTGTGGCAAACCTCTCCCATACCTAAAATCACCTCTGGCTTAGGATTCACCATCAACAAAAAACTGCTCACCATTGAATAAGTAGAAGCCATGGCATGCTTTAGGAGTCTCCAGGAAAAAAAAAAAAATATACAATTAACCATTTTGGTCCTGTACACATGTATCCACTGGTCCATTACAGGGGATACAGAGTGCTGCTATTGCAAAGAGGCAGCTTTTGTTAAAGAGGATCTATAGTTTCATTTGATTATTTCATATTTACATTTGTAGTCAGAAGGTGGAGTTCTAAACAAGCCTCAGATAACAACTATTGTGCTAAAAAGTAGACCTGAATGAGTAAGAACCATTAGAGTTGATCACTTATTTTGAATGAGGTTAAATGTGGACCAGAATTCATGGATTCGCATGGGAGAAATGCTTCTGTTGTTGCCGGAACAGCCTGACCTTGACTGTCAGCGCAACCAGGTCCCACCCTTTTATCTTAGTATCCCTCATAAAAGCTTTAAAGGACGTGGCTAAGGCTGGTTTTTGTACCCCAGCATTTCATCAGGCAGTGCAGTCAGGAACTTCCCAAACCATTCTGCAAGTTTTTGCATTACTTGCTATTTTGTAATACAGACTTTTTGGAGCCGTGTTCAAATTCCTATTGACTTCTACGGGACTTTCCACTTCTAATTTTCAGGTTCACAAATAATAAGTTGGGCAAAGCCACAATTGTTTAAATGTTTTAGAAGTTTGTTTTTCTCTAAGGAACATAGAACTGGCAATTACAAAAAGTAGATCTAAACCCTAAATGGATGATATTTCGTTTGCAAAAACAGTACATGCACTCACTCCACTATTTTTCTGAACTGGTTTTCACTGAATGTGACAGTGGTTGACCATGCCCACATAATGTGTGCCAGCACAGCCACTTTTAGCCTCTACCGGGGGAGCACATGTCAGGGTGATGGGGCAGGAGCACATTTTTGGTCATTCTTTCACAGGAAGCAAGAACCTATAAGGTAGAAACATAAGGGGTCGGAATTTATCAAAACTAGTGCAGACAGAATATGGAGCAGTTGCAGAGAAGCTGGTTGGTTGCAGTACAAATCTGCTCCAGATTTTGTCTGCTCCAGTTTTGATAAATCTCACAAGGTATTTTTTTAATGAAGGCAGGCTATTAACAAAAAAAAAACCAAGGCCAAGTATACACCTACAATAAATCATTAAATTACATCAATTATTAAATATATGTATTTTAAATAATAGTTTTTAATAGACAGAATATTATCTGCTAAATACAGTCAAACGTCAGTGACCTATAGAACCTGAATTCAGTTTAATAAAGGCATTTGATTTACTAAAAACAGTAAAAAGGGATTCTAATGGATTGATATATACATGTATATGACATTAGAGACATTAGATTAAAGCAGAAATATCTTAAAAACCTCAACCTCAATATATTACATGAATAAAAGAAATGCACTGCATAACATGCAGTCTTGGTATTGGTGTATAGATTTGTGTAGTGTTGTAAAGTATACCTAAAGCCAAAACTCTTTTTTTATCTTTGAAAGAGTAGGGTATAATTAAAACTCCTGTCTTTTTACCACCTGTGACCTATTTTAGAGATTTCCCTTCACTTCCTGTCCTGTAAACCCAACAGGAAGTAGAAGTAAATCTCTCCAAGGTGACGTAAATCCCCCTAAGTCTTTGCCAGAAGAAGTTTCCCCTCTCTTCCTGTTCTTTGGATCTTCCTTCAGGCCCAGTGATAATGGTCACCAGGACAAATTTCCACATTGGGGGGCATAGACAGCAATACAAATCTGGGCAGGAAGAATAAATAGGAGCACACACCAGAACACCAAAGTACAAAAGTATTTATTTCAATATAATAGTTTAGACAAGATCTCAGGGTTCAGATAACATTTTAGAGATCCCTCTTTATCAAGGTATGTGCTGTGTGCAAAAGGGCTAGTAGGCAGTCTCTACATTATTATTAAACTGCTTTATGGGGATTAACAGGCACACTCATCAGCAGCAAGGTACAGCAGCCTGTTTAATTATTGCACATCTCCACCTCTGCATCACATGTAAATCTACATCCAGCACCAGCTACCCATTTACATATAATAATATAATAAATAGATACCAAATATGTCAATGCTTACTAAATATACCGTTTCTCCTCCGGAGCAATTTGCATTAGTCCCAGGCTCCCAGGAGTTGGAGCAGAGCCCCAGAACCTTCTGGGCCATAAGGAAAGCCAGGTGGGGGACAGCACACATAACCAACAAGTACATGTCATTCTACATTACATCCAGGAGCCAACTATACAATTATAAAATAAGTTCACAGCTGCTATTGGAGTCGTGAGATTGTCTTAACCTTTGACATGCCATTACTTGTGAGACACAACATTTGCAGGAAAAGGGTTGAAATATATTATGTATTATATGTGATCACATCCTTTGAAAAACTGTTATTAGTATTTACATGTTATCAGTATTTAATCTCTTGCCAACATTATCCATGCTTTGACAGAGTGGTACCAATTGCGTGGTTATATAGTCCTGAGATATATGCGACAGTAACCCAGCCATCAGTTTGAACACACACGTTGGAAAGGTTTCTAGTGATTACCCGGAAAAAAAGAAGTATCTTGAACCCCCTGGTTGAGAAAATAGGTAAATGCTAACAATACCACATTTTAACAAAAACATCCTTTTTTAGAAGCCTAAATGCGTAAAGTGAGTAAATAAGTAAGTAATAAGTAAGAATTTGAGCACAAACCCTCTTTCCTACATCAGGTCAGTGTCACTTTCCTTCAACTGTCTTAGGCTATCCCACTATACTTCAGTAGTACATGAACATTTACAGGGTTATTCACTAAGCTGCTGGAGGCAGCCGAGTAAATAACGGAGCACTAGTGAAGTGAGCCAAACATTGTTCGGCTATTCAATACGGATCAGTATGGCTGAAATCAGCCATACATAGGCTGCCTTCGGCGGTACTTCAGTCAGCGGAACATGCTCTGCATGTTTGGCTGAGCCGAAGTGCAGAAGGATTTAGACTCAGCCAATCCATAATCTGGATCGGCTGAGCCAAAGCTCCGGCAGCTCACTCGCTGCCGTTTGCCCCTATTCACATATAATAGGATTTTTTTTAAAGAAAAAAAAATAACAAAAAAACAATTGGGCGTAGCTAACAGTGACTTAGTGGTTGTCATTGTTTAATGATAGTTTAGCATCCCCAGGTCATTTGGGAACGCTGATAAGTCATTACAACTGGACGGAGCCAGCCGTGAGATCATGGCTAGCTCCGTCCAGCTGTCATTTGTGAGTCGAGCTAAAGCATATGCTCTGCTGCCTTCGGGAGCTGTAGGGGTTATAATGAGCCGAAGGGCTCCGGCAAACGAAGCTAGCCAAAGGATCAGCCGAAGCTACGGCTCATCCTTCAGCTAGCTTTGTGAATAACCCCTTGAAAATGTATTATACTTTAGTTAATGTAGGAGTGGAGAGACAAAGGTCACATTAGGTGGTCATTCATGGTTAAGCTATGCAGGTTGGGGGAAGTATGCTTCAGAGACCTCCAATGCCAGCTTATTAGGGACAAATGGTAATGGTTGTCACAGTTTTCTACTCTGTCCAACAGCTATTCCCTCAATAAGCCTCAGCCACCAATGTCTGCAGCAACTTTATAGACTGTAAACAGCCAGATAGAGAAGCTGTCATTTAAGTTAGGGGGATACTAAAAGTTGTTGTTGATATGGTATTGTTTGGACCTGGGCATCTAATTGGGATTGAGTGGGACTGAGTATGTGTAGAGATGCATGGGATTCATAAACCTTGTGCCCAGGATCCATTTTCTCCACTAATGGGTTGAATTTCATGTAATGCACTCTATTCATTCCAAACCATACAAACACCCAGTAAAAGAACCAAAATAACTGTAAGAAGGTTCAGCAAATATTTGAAATCTGGTCAGCAAGAGACCCCATTCTATTATTATCAAACAATAGAAAAAATATTTTCAGCATTTTTACACAAAACAAAATGTTGTTCTCTTTGAGACTACACATTTCAGCCTTTCAATATTGCTACCTTGCTCAAATACAAGTGTTGATTCCTTTCATCAGAAAACCTGCATCCCTGTTATGGAAATTGAGCAATTTGCGAAGAAAAGTGATTAGTCTACAATTCCATTATATCAGTTGATAAATATTTTTTATGTATACAAGAATACGTAACTATAGAAAGTGCAGCTAATATAGTCCAGCATTTCTGATCATAGTTATGCTGCACTAGAAACAAATTATGGTGTTCAGAAAATTTGAAGGACTTAGATGAAATGCATCACACGCAACAGCAAATTTGCCTGTCAAGTTTTTTTTTCATATTACTAGTTGTTTCCATTTATTTTATTCTAAATCTCATATTTGTGATGTTCCTGCCTTCCTACAGGATATTCCAGATCAGAGCATACTGATTTACAGCTTCAATCAACAGCTGACAATTGCAGTTCCTGCTAAGTGAGAGCTGCTCGGTAACAGGTATTTCACATTTTCATAAGTCAAAACATATCACCCTAAAGTAAAGAGGTTCATTCACACGAACCAATTTTCTGAAATCAGCCAATATCAAGACCTTCTAAATGCAAGTTCACAGTCTAAAGGCAAGGAGAAAAAAAAAAGACAAGTCACGCCTGAATTGTCAGGTGGATGGCGTGTATGGCAATAGTCTTGTTTCAGTTAATATTTATTTTAGCTCTCATTTAACGGTCTGCTTCATTGCAACCTTTTTTCTATTTGGTTTATCAAAAGGTGTTAAGGCTATATTTAGATGGAAACTTGGGCTAATTAATTAAAACTATTTACATTTTTTGATAAGCTGCACAATCACAATGTTCTTTTTTTTAAGTGGTTCTCCAGTTTAAGGCCCAAGTTCACCTTTTTTCCTTTTTTTTATCTGTGGCATATACAGTATGCTGTGTACTCATTAATTATTGATTTAATAAACTTAAAGTCAGTTTTAATGTAATTATTTAATTGTCACATTCATACTCTCATTTGCAAGCCCTGACAGCAGAGTTAGAATTAATATTTTTAAAATATGGTATAACCCGTAAACCATGTGTTTTCTGAGAACAGAAATCCTGCAAAATTAAAAGACGATATCCTGGTTTTCTATATCACTCACAATACTCCTACAATTGTTTGCTAATGATGTATTTTGAAACACAAATTACACAAATGTACAATGTAGTTACATAGGGGTCCAATCACTAAGCTGCCATAGGCAGCCGAGTGAATGACCGACCTAAAGCGAAGTGACCTGCACGCTGTACATCGGGTGGCTGGTAACCAGGGTGGTAACCAGGGATGCTGATCTCTCTGCAAGTGGCCGTAGCCAGCCGTAAGATCAAGACTGGCTCCGCCCAGCTGTCAGAAGCAGGCTGCTTCGGCTTTCAGCGCGGCACAGCCGAGCCGAGGCATATGCGTTCGGCTCGACTGAGCCGCTCGGCCAAGTTCGGGAGCTGTACGGGCTATAGTGAATAGCCCGTACAGCAGCCCTTCGGTTCTACTGAATCAAAGGGGTCCTTGGGCCGAAGCTAGCCGAAGGCTCGGCCGAAGCTACGCCTAGATCCTTCGGCTGCTTCATGAATAGACCCCATAGTAACACAGTTAGTCAGCTTGAAAAAAGTCCAATGAGTTCATGTTTCTAAAGGACCCCCTAGCATATGCTGCGGTAGAAACCACAATTGCCAATTTTGAATTTAAGTGGGACAGGAGAATCATTCTGATGATGATACTCCTATCCCACTTAAATGGGAGGCATTGAACCTCCAGCCGCCAAAATACATCCTGGTCCTGAATCGGTTATACCAAGAACACGGCTGCTGCTGCTGCTGCTGCTGCTGCCGTGTTCTTGGTATCATTTTAAACAGACGGCAATGGCTGTTTAGTTACAAGTGATCCAGCGGCTGTACAGTGCAGGCAAATGTGTGCCTCCCCTCCATTGCCAGCTACCCCGGGCTGCAGACTGCAGTGTACTGGACGTGTGTACTGTATATGTACAATGGATCATGATTTAACCTGTTTATGTTAGCAGGGGAGAATTGTGTACTTGGTCTTGAAAAAGTGGTATCGGGACATCCCTACAAAAAATAAATGCTATCTTTCCAGGTTCAAAATATTCTAAACCTGTTTTATCCTGAATAGAATGCATAGAGTGCAATGCCACATCCCCTTTAAATTTACATGCTAATAAACTGTGGGCTTGTTGCTTTTCTCGTAGAATTTTTGCAGAAGGTAAATCATAGATTTTTCAACTGTCGCTATGTCCACCTGTTGAACGCAAATTATGTGGTGCCGTATAAGTAAATAGGTCTTTAGTGACAGCCTTTGTTCCATGAACTAGAGTTGAGGGATAAGATAAGTACACTTAAGATGGGAATTTATTTTAATATGGAGGACAAAGCAAAACATTGACCCCTAACCACTGCCTTATGGGATTGCCACAAAAGGCTAGACTGTTGCACTAAACCCTTAGTAAGAGAGAAACATTCCTGCAGCCACCTATTATATCTCAAGCTAGATTGTTTAGGAGGAAGAGGAAATAATTGCAAAACAATACCAATTGGAGTCTGGTTGGACCAGGCTATAGAACCAATCTCCGAAGAGAAGGTGTTTTTTTTAAGTGTTAATATTGAGAAAAATGCGGTCTTCCCTGGCATGGGTCTTGTAGGCTTAGGGATAAAGAGTAAACTGTTTATCAGAGCGGTGTTGGGTTCTCTAAGTGTCAAACAATGCATGCCATTTAAGCAATATCTGGAATTGGTGAGCAAGTCTTGAGGTCCCAACGGGGCATAGGCCCACATCACAACTCAGTCTGTCAAGTACAGGGGAGAGACAGATTAAAGTTACCTCCTATTATTAAATAGTGATGAGATAGGGAGGCCAGATTAGAAAAAACAGTCTTCACGAATGGGATTTGAATTACATTGGGTGCAAGATTGCATAAGGTCACAGCTTCAGAACCCCATGAACCATGTAGGATGACGTATCTGCCTCCAGGATGGAGGGTAACATCGGATGGACTAAGGGGACACCAAACCTCCCAGTCCATCAAGTAGGCCAGAAAATGGGAATAGGATAAACTCCAAAGGTCTAAAGATGGTGTGGGGAGAGCGGTCTGAATCATACTGCAAAGGATAACAACATATAAGAAGGAGCCCAACCTTGATTTCCGTACGTTAGGTATCTTGTAACTCCTGAGAAAGACGAAAGTCTTGTTTTGTGGGTAAAAATTGAATATAATCTCTCCATGAAGTAGGTTCCTCCAACTCAGAATCTGAGAAGGATGCAGTGGGTCAGATACGATAGGTCGCTGTCAACGGATAAAAGTGGTTGAAGGAGATTTAAAGGCTACAACACCAGGGTAATCTCGGTGTTGGTGAGAATCTCTATCCCAAGGTGCATACCATTCATACAATTCAGGGTGAGGTCCACTCCATCACTAAGTGAGAGGTCGCTGATGACTTGGCAGACCTGAATTCTTTGTTTTGCCAATATTGTAGGAAGATTAGCCACCCTGAAGCTGTACTACCACAGGTCAGAGGGAGAAATGCTGGAGAGCGTGTGTGTTCAGCTTTGCATTTCTTGTACTTACCTCCTAATCACTGCTATGCTGCTCTGTTCAACCGCCATTGAGGAGCAAAATACGTAGTTTTCACAAGTATGGGATGACTTTCTTTTATTCCTCCACTGATGCATTGCTGAATACAACAATAAGGGGTCTATTCACAAAAGGGAGAAGGCAGGAGAAGTGAACAATCTAGGCCAACATAGCTGATTTGGAAACATTCTCCAATTCAGCTCACTTTCCAGTTAAGCTATGTTGTCCTGGATTGTTCACTTTTCCTGACTTCTCCAAACTCTTCACCCTTTTGTGAATAGACCCCTTAGTAAGTCTTGAACTTTCACCATCTGCTGGTCATTACTCAGCATTGCAACCAAGGTCTCTGTAGTTCACACTTGTCTAATCAAGGAAGCTTAGGTAGATTACTGAATGCTACCTTGCACAGGTTAAGCTGGCCATACACTAGTAGATTTCCAAACAATAACTCTTTCTTTACCTCCCGATAACGGGAAAATTGTATCATACTTACCAGTAATTTTCCTTTCCTGGTGCCTATCCATGGCAGCATACTTCACTCCCTGTTTATCGAAGCATAGTTACAAGAATGCAGGGGGAGTCTCTCTCTTTTTTATAGATTTTTACTGGTCCTGTGGGTGGGGATAAGGGGCGGAGCTTATCATTGGTATGCTGCCATGAAGGCACCAGGAAATTGCCCTCAGAGAGTTGACGAATGTCGAAGGAAATTTTAACATTCGATTTTGGAATGAATGGAGTTTCCCCAAAGAAATTTTGTTGATCGAGAAATAATTTCCATCCTGCTCCTTCGACTTTTTTTTATCCCTACGGTCGAAATCAATTATCAATTTGATCCCATCAACGAATAGAAATTCGAACGAAAGACATTTCGTACGAAAACTCTTTAGAAAATAAACTAGTATATGCTCATGGACAGAAGTCTGTCTTACTCTATCTTATGTGTGAATGTTCATGCATTATATCACTCCCATTAATTGTTTGGACTGTATTCTCTACTATTGTCACTCAGGGACTAATTTGTAAATGTTTCTGGATGACACTGAGGAGCACAGAAATGTCCTATGATGCTCAGCACCATCTAGGGGCACTAGTGGCATGTGAACAGCATCTGCCCAGCTATATGCTGGATGCAACATTTATAAATATGCCCCTTATTATTCCACTTACTTGTCTTCTCCTTTCCTGACTATCTGTTAATGGACCTACACCCTATTGGCCTGCCTTTTAGTCAACTATCACCCCTTGTGACACAGTGTGGTTGATTTACTAAAGGCAAATAGGTTGTTTATTTTGAAAGGGAATTTTAACTTGGCAAAGGGAATTTTCTCTTAGCTTAGTGAATAGGTTGAGGCTCAACTAACTTTTATCTTATCATGTGCAAGCAAAAATACTATTTTTTTAAATTTTCCTTGCACGTGATTGGGTAATCTTTGCAAATTTAATTTTCATCACATTCACTAAGCTGAGGGACATTTTCCTTGCAAAATAAAATTCCCTTTAAAATTAAACAGCCTTGGCTTCCGGTTCCGGCGCCAGATGACATAGCGGTGCTTTGCGGAGCTCTGCCCTGCCAAACACCGAACACCTCTCTCCTACCCTCTCAAACGGCTACACCGCAGTAGAAACTGTCCTACCAATCAAGCGGTGCACTCACCGGACATGGATCGGTACCTCGCTCGATCTCAGCCCACGAGACGAGCCCTGCAGCCTTCCCTGAGTGACGATCACAGTGATCCCAAGATGGCGGACGCAGAAGACATGCAGCTCAGCCAAGCTGATGACTCCTCTGGTGAGTCGGTGCAACTACACTCACAGGGACACATTGATTGCAGCAGTAGCCTCTCATCTAAAACCTGATCTCACCACCATTATAGCAGATTCTCTGCAGCAACACCTAGGCAAGTTAAATGCCTCACTAATATCACAGGGCAAACAGATTGCTACCCTGGAATCCAGAGTGAATACATTAGATGATGACTCATCCTCAGCACAGCGGAAAATCGATTATCTTTCCAAATCTGTTCACTACTTGTCTGATAAGGTTGACGACCTTGAGAATCGATCACGCAGAAACAACTTGCGCATCATTGGTTTGCCTGAAACAATCAAACCCTCTGATTTACATAATTTTTGCTCTTCTGTTATTCCGCAAGCACTGGGGTTACTCAAACCATGCAAGGTGGAAAGGGCACACAGAATTGGCCCACCTAGGGAAAACTCCAACCCCAGACTTGTGATAGTGCGCTACCTGGACTACTCAGAGAAACACCAGATATTCCAGGCCTACCTGCGCAGCGCAACCTCACAGCAGGGGGTCACAAACTCCTCATATTCGCTGACTATTCGGCAGAGCTCACGAAGCAGAGGAAGTCATTCAATGAAATATAAGGGTATAAAATTCATTTCAGTACAGCGCTGCATGACGGAATAAATGGTCAGTATTGACTGTTTGAGAAGCTTTTCTGTTTTGCACGCTCATCTGGAAAAAAGGGAGTCCATACAAGTGTAATTTCACGTGTTATGTTTACAAATGTTGTTCTATTTCATTTTGGGAAATTTTTTCTTGTTACCTTCTACTCATACTTCTTCTATGCTGTTGGGAGGATTGGCACGGGGCCCTCCTAACGCCCGACAGTTGTTTTGGTCTTACTTTTTATTTCCAGTTCTGAACTCTCGACAAGGGGATACACATCTTGGTTGCACTAGAAGCACTGGGACACTTGATGGCAACCGTCAAATACATGGAATTTATTATCATCTACGGCCATATCAACTTCCACACCTCGACCCATGGGAACCCCCGTAAACATTGTAACGTGGAATGTCAAAGGACTTCGTTCCCCTAACAAAAGGCGCAGAATTATCCGGCATTTACGTAAGATCAAGGCGGACATCGCGATGTTGCAAGAAACACACTTGCCAGCTGCTGACTTCAAACGTATGCAACAGGCATGGGTGGGCACAGTTATGCCCACCCATGGGCATGGCTTAATTGCAGATCAGCCAGACTGATCACTCTCATAAGCAAACATCTCCCACACACTGTGATACACCAACAACATGATACCTCAGAAGGCAGATGGTCCCATGTCTCTCTCTTACTTGGCACTTCCAACTTGGATCTTTGGAATATCTATGGGCCTAATGCTGATAATAGATCGTTTTGTGACTCTCTTTCAAATATGACACAGATCCCCAACCCACAGTCCTACCTCCTGATAGGTGGGGATTTTAATGCTACACCCACTACATTGGAAGACCGGTCTTGGGAATCCAGATCTCCCCCACCTAAGCCCAGTCTACAAGACAAACATTTACAGTCTATGATCCAATCTGAGGGACTAATAGATATATGGCGCTTTCTCCATCCCATTGACAGAGAATATACTCATTTTTCTTACGTCCATAACTCACTATCTTGCATTGACCTGTTCCTATCTGCCCCCAACCTTTTACCTAAAATCCGATCGGTCACCATAGAGGATCTTTTGATTTCCGATCATGCACCAGTATCGGTCATACTTCAGGGACTGGACATGCCCTCCCCCCCGAAAATCTGGCGATTTCCTGCTTACTTATACACGGATGACACTTTTCAATCTCTACTAAAATCTTGGTGGTATGAATATGCTTGTGATAATATATCTCATGCTGATGATTATGTTCTTTTTTGGGAAGCTGCAAAGGCTGTCCTCCGGGGCAGAATTCTGGCCTACGTGACTTCATGAAAAAAATTGACTAAGAAGAGGTATGCAGAGGCGTGTATGGCAGCTAGGACAGATTATTTGAAATATAAACTTGACCCTTCCCCACATAATAGGGATCATTGGGTACAAAGTAAACAGGCTTGTGATCATTGGTTACAACAACATGATCTCCTCATTCGATCCCATAAAGATGTTGAGCTCTTCAAATTTGGTAACAAAGCCGGAAAAATATTATCTAATCTGGCCCATGGCCAATCTCCTATTTCTCATATATTACATATAGAAGACCCCCAAGGCAACACACACATTGACCCAAATGCAATCAGCACGGTATTCAGCAAATTCTATCAGCATCTCTACGGGGCCGAAACGGGAAATATACCGGCAGGCCAGGCATTTTTAGACTCTGTGTCGTTACCTTCACTATCTACTGAGGACCTGGACGGCCTGAACTGTGACATCACGCTTGAAGAACTTACGAACGTGATTCGCACTTCTCACCGATCTAAGGCGCCAGGCCCTGAAGGCCTAACAACGGAATTCTATAAGCTTATGTCCGCAGAAGTTTCTCCATCGCTTGTATCCCTATTTAACTCCATATTACATACTCAAACATATCCCCCTACATTCAATGAAGCATTTATTAGACTCTTACCCAAACCTGGTAAGGACCCAATGCTTCCTGGGTCGTACCGCCCAATCTCTTTACTCAACCAAGATGCAAAATTGCTATCGAAAATATTAGCCAATAGACTCGCTGCCATACTCCCAAAGCTTATCTATTCTGATCAAGTTGGATTTGTATCAGGAAGGTCCGCAGTCCTCAATGTTCGTAAAATAATTGCCTCACTAGAATATCTCAGACTTAATGATTCTTCTCGGTGTCCAAAAGCACTTTTAGCTTTGGACGCGGAGAAAGCATTTGACAATGTTAATTGGGGATGGCTTAGATTAGTGATGGATCACATGGGTTTTCCGGTACTTTCTTGAATTTTATATCAACCATGTATAAAGCTCCCACAGCACGTGTATACACTTCCAGCGCCCTTTCCTCGCCATTTCCTTTATACAAGGGCACCCGCCAGGGCTGTCCCTTATCCCCACTCTTATTTAATTTAGCCATCGAACCCCTATCTCGGTCTCTGGCTTCATCCGCAGAATTTACGGGTGTACGTCTGGGCACCCATGATGTCAAGTTAACACTGTTTGCAGACGATATCCTTTTGTTCTTATCCGATCCCCCCACACAAATACCAGCCATCATGCAACATCTCACCCTATTTGGCACATTTTCGGGGTTGAAAATAAATTTTGATAAATGTGAAATACTTCCCTTATCCAAAAATCATACCATCAACACATCCTCATGGCCCAACCCACACAAGATCCAAATTGAACACAGATCCATTCGTTACCTAGGTATTCATATTCCTCGTTTAGCCACTGAATTATATGCCTTGAAAAAATTGTTGCAGAACTCCAGAGCTGGCGGGATCTCCCTCTTTCCACCTTGGGCAGGTGTCATCTCATTAGGATGATCAGTTTTGCACGTTTATTATACCCTGTGCAGACTATTCAGTTACTAATCAAACACAAAGACATTCAAACACTAAATAGGGCCTTCTCTAAGTTTATATGGAAGGGGAAGAAGTCCAGGATAGCGCTGATCAAAATGCAATGCCCCGCTTTAGACCTGGGGGCCAACGTACCGAATATTAGACTTTATAACCTGGCCAGCATTTTTCGCCATGTATGGGATTGGCTATCGGATACGTCATTCTTCACTAATACCCTCCTGGAGCAACACCTCGTGTACCCATGGTCACTTTCGTGTATCCTACACACACCACTTCACCATTTGCCTACTCACATAAAGAGTAATATACTCTTAAGAGACACAATTATAACCTGGCGGGAAGTGAGAAAACTTCTAAACATGCCGGGTGTGGTATCCCCGCTCATGCCTATCACTTCTACTCCAGCCTTCCCAGCAGGCCTTGACTCATCAGTATTCCGTCAATGGAAACTTCGAGGCATACAATGTCTCAGAGACGTACTCACACCTCAAGGCCTTTGTAAATCCTTGAAGACTCTTCTTGATGAATACCACATATCCCCCAACCATTACCTCCAACATGCCCAAATCAGTAATTGCATAACAAAAACTCCCCCCCCCCGAATGATAGATCCCAGCCCATACTGTTCCAGCGCCTAACCTCCTCTCCTAAACAAAAATTACCACTCTCTTTTATCTATCACCACCTATACGGTTTCAATATTACCCCACATCATAGTCCCCCAGGGTGGTTAACATCGTGCCCAAAATGCCAGTCACCTCTGCCCGATCTGACACACCTCTTGTGGTCATGCTCACATATCCAAAACTTGTGGGCTGAGATAGTCTCATACATGAATATAAAATCTGGAGGTCACAGAATGCCCTCCCCTGATGTCTGTTTATTTCATTGTCCATCCCCGGAGCTACCCACCTCCGTGCCCCCATTATCCCGATGGGAGCACCTCTGCATCCTCAGCGCAAAAAAAGCCATTCTAACCGACTGGCTGTCCGAGACCGCACCCTCCATATCAAAGTTCAAACCTATACTTCACAAGCTCATGTTGATCGACAAACTGGACACAAAATGTAATATGCATCGCACTGAACTGTTTTTTTACCACGTGGTCTGCCTATTTAACCTCTGAACTATCCCTAGAACACTTACGTGATGTCATGACCATATTCCAACAATCTACTTGGTTCCTCAACGCCAAACTCTCAAACTCTCTTGGTGATCTTGATGTCCTTTGACACTTTCCACGCTCACACTCATATCCATGCATATTTGATCCATAGGGTCGAAATTCTATGCGTATCTATCCCCCCTAAACATCCATTTCCAGCAATGACCATTCAAATATATTCTTATATACTTAGGCCACTTACTTATATATTTTTATGTAGCTAGGCAGCAATATAATATTACTGACAACTTTGATAGCTAACGGCTGTTAGCCACTCACGTTTGCCTACGTTTTGGGTCACTTTGTGGTTTGTTTTGTTATTTCTTGATATTCTCTATACATGTTCTATGATTCGTCACTAACAACAATGATGCTTTTGTATCACAAATGACAAAAATATTGTATACTACTGCCTTTTATTTTTTGTTCTGTACTTTTATCACAATAAAAAAATTGACATGCAAAAAAAATTATTAAACAGCCTTTTTGCCTTTAGTAAAAGAACTGCAGAGTATATACCTATGTAAATAAGTATATATTCTGCTTCATACAGCCTTTCAGTCACCATCATCATTTTCCAAAGAGTAGATACATAATTGATATAAACATATGCTGGTTATGAACATATTTTTGTACCTGGCCTATATTATTGACATAACAAAAGTATGTATTGTTTGGTTGAATTTATGATTGATAGATAGATAGATAGATAGATAGATAGATAGATAGATAGATAGATAGATAGATAGATAGATAGATAGATAGATAGATAGATACCTTGCCTGCATAAAATGTATCCTTGTTTCTTCATACTTCTAGCTATGGTTTCAGATAATTTTATTTCAACATTGCTTTGTAAAATTCTTTTGATTTGCACAGCACGATCCTCATTATTTTTAACTCTTAAATTATCCCCAATCATCAGAACAGCACTGCAAAACTGTTAGGCATAGAAGGAATTGGACAAGCCTAATAACAGAATAACTGTACAATCTAAGAAGCATTATATTACTTTTAAGCCAATATGCAGTGTGGTAATACGCATAGTGTGTGGTTTTCCAATTAAAAATATGTCTTTTGGTTTACTGGTGATTGACATGATAAATGACATGCTAGGACATAAACCCACCCTACTGCAGAATCCTTTGAAGAATAGTTTCTTGTGTGGTTTTTTTGCATTTTCTTTTCAACATCTTTTTCTTCTCTTTTACATATTTGCTGAGCCTTTTTACCTTTGTTGTTATTGTGAGTTATAAATATTATCAACTTTCACGCTATCTTAAGGTGTTACCT
>NW_017306279.1:4134781-4136957 GCF_000935625.1 Nanorana parkeri | reverse complement strand
GATAGATAGATAGATAGATAGATAGATAGATAGATAGATAGATAGATAGATAGATAGATAGATAGATAGATAGATAGATACCTTGCCTGCATAAAATGTATCCTTGTTTCTTCATACTTCTAGCTATGGTTTCAGATAATTTTATTTCAACATTGCTTTGTAAAATTCTTTTGATTTGCACAGCACGATCCTCATTATTTTTAACTCTTAAATTATCCCCAATCATCAGAACAGCACTGCAAAACTGTTAGGCATAGAAGGAATTGGACAAGCCTAATAACAGAATAACTGTACAATCTAAGAAGCATTATATTACTTTTAAGCCAATATGCAGTGTGGTAATACGCATAGTGTGTGGTTTTCCAATTAAAAATATGTCTTTTGGTTTACTGGTGATTGACATGATAAATGACATGCTAGGACATAAACCCACCCTACTGCAGAATCCTTTGAAGAATAGTTTCTTGTGTGGTTTTTTTGCATTTTCTTTTCAACATCTTTTTCTTCTCTTTTACATATTTGCTGAGCCTTTTTACCTTTGTTGTTATTGTGAGTTATAAATATTATCAACTTTCACGCTATCTTAAGGTGTTACATAAGTAATGAAAAAACATAAATAAATATATATATATATATACTGTATATAAAATAATGTAAGGGTAGTGCTCACAAAATATCCCTAATGTGTAATATTAACTGCAATGTAAATGCAGTGAAAAAAAATGCAATTCTATGGGATAGAATGGGATGTGATTGTCCATTATCATGAGCGCAAGAATTGAGAACACAAATGTTGTTTAATGTTGTCATAGAAACAGGGATTAAAGTAGGAGGTGTGTTGATCAAAAAAAGTATTTGGAGATAAACTGGGTTTTTAGGCTATGGGGAGAAGATCTGATCACCAGGAGAAGTTATAGGGGATCTGTGGTTCTTCTTGGTGGCTTGGTATAATGGTAAATTAGTAGGAGTAAATGTAGCTCCTACTCTTCACTCCACTCGCACCTATTCACAAATGGATTTAAGAAAACCCTCTTAAACAACTCTTTTAAGCTTACCTGAACCCACTTCTTCTGGAAGTGGGAACCAGTGATCAAGTGTTGCAGTCTGTGTATGCCACCGATCAGTTCCCTTGTCATGATGTCATCACGTCATACTGTCTTTTGGAGCATGTGAGGACCTTGCCACTAGATAGTTGATAGGAAGTGTCCATATCAGCCAGGCACCAATGTGGTCATGGGAAGAAAAATTTGTATCACTCTACAGCCCAGAAAATAGAAGAGTCTAGGTCTTGTGTGTCATGTGGGCAGAGATTTAGAGGGGCATTTGGGGAATTTAGATTAGGTGTTATTGATAAAGCAATTAGTTAGAGGAGAGTGGGGAATTGTTTATACAATAAGTTGGGATGGCTGTGTATGGTTAGTTTAAATATGGGGGTGAGGGCATACTGTATGTATGCTGGATGTGGCTGGTAGAGAGGTGGAGAAAACAGCATGAATAGAAAAGCACTCAATGTTACCCAGATAATTTGCATTTTAAAGTACCTAACTTTTGGGGTATCTAAAATTTACATGGAGATGTCTAAAGGCATATACTGCATCCCTTGATGCCTTTTTATTCATTTTACTTGCTTAATCACTCTGATGAAATATGGAGTTTACTTCAATAGATCTTGCTTTTGCACTAAATCATTCCTTTACAACTTTTTTATGGGGGCTGGGTGACTTTGAGTGGTGATTCCAAAATGGTAAACATGACATTGTGTGAACTAACAGGATATATTTACAGCATAAGAATATATGGTCTTTTAATTTTCACAGACCTTTTCATTTTTATGGACCATCGCCCTTTAATTAGGTAGTTGCCCAAGGCAAAGACATTATGTCCTGATACCCCTTTTGTATCTTTTGCTATATCTACTTACAAAATTCCTGAAACCTGACTAAAGCTTTACAAGTTTTTCTAGTGTAGCTTTGCAGGTATCGGTTTGTAGGTTGTGCCCTGTTATGTGTAATCTACATGCAATCCTCATTTGACCCAAGTGTTCTAACATAAATAATTATTTTTGCTGTAAATGGTCACTGCCCTTTATTAAAATGAATGATTCAACATTGCTTCAGTAAAGGTCATACCTTGTAAATATTGCAAAATATACACTTTATACTCTGGCTCTGGCTAT
>NW_017306279.1:4123173-4134746 GCF_000935625.1 Nanorana parkeri | reverse complement strand
TATATATATATATATATATATGCATATATATATACACAGTATATATATTTGTTTATTTAATTTTAGTCAATTGAATATATGAAATATTGCAATATAAATATAGTTCATAATATATAATTTTATCTCCCTCTCTGAATATACAAATACTTAAAGGGGTTGATTTACTAACCTTATAAACACGCCACGAACAAGTATGCACCTCTGTAGTGTGTTCCCTCCCAGCATGATCTATTGGTGGAATCTAGACACCTTTGTAGTGTGTACACACCCAGCAGGTGTGTTGTGCAAAGCCCTGCATGAATTGCAAGGTGATGTTGTGTAAATTAGCTCTACGTTGTGTTGCTTGCGTTGATGAATGCAGGAATGTAAATGCATGAGCTAACCATTTTTGTCTAAACTGTGAAGCAGCATTATATATGCATCATGTGCATGATTTTTCCATATATGGCATTAGTAGAAATATGCTTTTAGAGACTTTTTGGTTGATAAATACGTTTTGCTGTGTAAAAATCACACGCACCTAGAGTCAAAGCTTCATAGAAAGTTCCAGCAACTACTGGCTTTTTCTTATTAGAAAGCCAAGCACACACAATTTTTTTTAAAGTAAGGATACTACTAATGAAAGCATAATACAAAGGACCGATTTATAAAATTGTACTAAAGAGTAAAAGTTGATTTCGTTTTTTGGTTTTATTTTTGAGGTTTGTTTCGCCTAAACCATAATAAATAAAGAAAAAAGTATTTGCCAAACCAGAATTCATGTTACAAAAATGTTAATTGTAAAAATGTGTTTGTGGAATTCCAGGCAGAATATTGTAGATTGCAGGAAACAATGAAGACATAGACACAGGCTGTGGTTGTTTCTTGCAATAGAAAGAGCATGTTTTGCAGATGCTGTGCAAGTGAAATTGCCAGGATAGGGGATGTTTTGAATGTGAGGATTACCGGTGAGAACTGATTTCAAAAGTATCCCATGGCAGAACATATGTGAGGTAAGTAGGATGAAAGTGCCATATACAGTTAGTGAAACATCAGGTAAGGGTTTGGAAGATGAAGGAGGTAAGATAAAAAAATAATACGTAGGGATGCACTGATACTAATATCGTTATTGATGCTGATACTGAGTATTTGGGCGAGTACTCGTTCTCGTCCAAATGCTCTGATACTTACCCCTGATTCCGGGAGGGAACATGGAGCCGGCTTCCCAGCCAATCAGGAACCCGGGCGACGGGTAATGACTTGCTGCCTAACTTCCTAATTGGCCGGGAAGCTGGCTCCAAGCTGTTTGACTGGCTCGATACTGATTGGCTGGGAAGTCAGTTTCCCGGCCAAACACCATCGAGCCGGCCAAACAGCTGGCTTGATGCTGATTGGCTGGAAAGCTGGTTTCCCAGCCAATCAGCATCAAGCCAGCCAAACAGCATGGAGCTGCGTGGCTACGGTGCCATTCACTTCAATGGCCCACCACGCCCCCTCCCGCCACACAAAAAAGTAAGGCGGCCGCAATGCGAGGCAGTGCGTTCTGGCCAGAATCAGGCCGGAATGCACTGCACTGCATATATTGCTAAGCTTTAGCAGTATATGTATATGGCTCCCAGATCTGAATGGCATTTGAAATCCCAATTTCTGAATTGCATTGGGGAGCTCCTGAATGCCATTTGGGTCTGGGAGCCTCAGCTTTAGTAATATATGTATATGGCTCCCAGACCAGATTCGGGAGCTCCCGAATGCAATTCGGAAATTCGGATCCCGAATGCCATTCTGGTCCAGGAGATTTAGCTTTGGTATTAATATCTGTATATGTTTTTTTGTGGTATTTGCAACAATTATTCATAAACTAATGAAAATTCGGATTTTCCCGAACCGATTTGAATTTCGATACTGAATTCAAAATCCTGAAATAACTAAATATCTGAACCGAACCAAATTTTTCCGCAGGTTACATGTCAAATGGAGACCAATGAACATCCATTTGCTAATCTCACCTGTGAATGAACCCAGAAGCAATGATTAATTCATTGATGATTTCATCACTTCTGGTTTCTGAGCTGTGCTTGATCAGCTTCAGTAGGCTTCAAAGGTGACATTAGGGGTCTAATAAAAACCTAACGTCTTCTTATAGAAGACCTGTCACCATTAAAGTGCTATCAAAGGGGGCAAAAAAGTTCTGAAGTCCCCTGCCCTGTTTACACATACATACTAACACACTGTGAGAACTTACCTCTGCTTGCCCTGCGGTCCTTGAATGCATTCCCCACCAATATATAGAAGGCTGAACATAAACATTTCAGTATGCTTATTGAGAGGTGTCTTTTGTATTGGTGAGTCTCCCTGCACCTGGGTTCCTGACACCAACACCTTCTGACTAGGGATGGGTTCGATGTTCGAGTCGAAAAATAGTTAGACTCGAACATCAGTAGTTCATGTGTTCGGCGAACACACGAACTATCAGGGCATTCGGCGGGCAGCACCCCACAAAGTGGTGATGGGCTCTCTATTCAAGCCGAACGTGAGTTCAACTTAAACTTAGGCAGTACGCCTGCTGAGTGCCCTGCACAAGGCGCTGTGCATTGTGAGCCCTGATTGGCTAAAGCCTTGCACCTGACCACAGGTCCGGTGCAAGATTATCACGTACCTGTGTGGAGACTGGATGTGGGAGGAGGCTTCCCTTGCACCTCGTGTCCTAGGGACTCTGGTATTGGGGACAGAGTCCTTATAGACAGTGAGTGGCAGGAGTGCCAGAGGTGGTACCACCGTGCAAGCCAGTATCTTGTTCAGCAGCAGGGTTGTGGAAATCCCGATATCCGAGGTCAACAGGCTGAGGTCACACCGAGCAGGCAGAGCAGGTACAAAAGGAGAAGGCCTAGGCAGTCCAGTGAAGAAATCCGAAGTCAAGGGCATAGGCAAACAAGAATGGTCAAACAATCCGAGGTCAAGGGCAGGCTGCAGGCAAACAAGGTCAAAGTCAATCCAGGTCAAATAATCAAAGGTACTGGTAACATGGAACAGTTGAGACGTCAGGGCGGTTGAAGAGACAATCCAGCAATGAGTTGGTGTGGAGTCTGAGTTTAAATAGGGAAGAAATTATCTGGAGAGCGTCACTTTCTGTTTTGGCACGTTTTCCAGTGCCCAATCCGTGGCGCGCGCATTGCGTGCAAGCGCAGTACGGGAACCCGGACTTGGCGCATGCGCGGAAGCAGCAGGTCTCTGACAAAGACTTTGCCCAATCAGGGCACAGAGAACTGTGAGAGCCATGTGTGGGCATATGTCAGAATGCCATTCTGCGGCGGGTGTTCGTCGCAGAGAGGGGATGGCGGTCATCAGTTTTTTTTATTATTATTTCTATTTATTTTTTATTGTTTTATTTGTTATGTCATCGAGTCATCGTTGTTGTGGACAAAGCTGGACGTCGTGATTGGCGCTGGATTACATCAGTGGATCAATTTTTTTAAAATAAACTTGTCAAAAACATGTCTTTTGTTTTTTTTTCAAATAATGGATTTTTTCAAAAGTGTGGCCTCTTTTTAAAAACTTTTATTTAACCCTTTCATTAATGGGTACTCCTTACTCATTCACAAGGGGGGGTCGCATCAGGGATCCATCCTTTCAGCGTACAAGTACGGACACCCGCACCCGCATGGACGTGCAGGTCGGGTGAACGTAGGGCGGCGTATGGGTATGTATAAAGAAGGACAGGCTGCTGCGTGTGATTAATCACACGCAGCACCTGTCCTTCCCGGGAGCTGCTCGATACGGTGGTGCACGCAGCATGGATCTGTAAGGGCCGGCCATTACCTGTGTAAATATTAAAAATTAATTTTAAGTCCCCTAACTATTAAAACAATTGTATCTTGTTTGTTTATCACTCAGCTGTAGTTCCTCAAATCATCTCTGAATTGGTGCTGACACTGTCCTTCCTTCTGGAGGGTGGCTACTTTTGTTCCACATGGTCCCTGTGTGTATTGTATACTAGCCACTGCTCCAATCACACTCCCATTATGGACTACAATCTCAATACAATTAGTAAACTAAATGTGAGATTGTAGTCCATCACAGGAGTGGGCTTGGAGTGGTAGCTACTTTATAACACACACAGGAACCATGGGGAACAAAAGTGAACTAAAAATAATTTTTACGGAAAATTTGGGTTTGATAAACAGTTGTACTTATACCATGCAACATAAAAAATTGCAACTGTCAACATTTTATTCTGCATCTCTGCTTTCAGGAAATACAAAATTCTGGGGGGTTTTAGGTCATCTTCAGGCCTAAAATGTGATTTTTAACATGCAAAAAACACAAAATTGACTCTGGAATTAATAAATACAGAGATTAATTCATTTATGCATTTAATATCTGCCAGGAGTTCAGCTTTAATGTTCTAATGTTTGGGACTCTCTATGCTGTCTCATAGTAAATAATAAGATTCCAGTTTCCATTCTCTGTCTTTTCCACTGTTAATGATTGGCTGCTATGGAAATTACAGTTCTTTCAAAAGACTGACAAAAACAAGGTGCAGTGTGCTATCAGCACATAATATGTTTTGGCCCTTTCAGATTTTTTTTTTAAATAGGTTCATTAAAAATTTATGAATCGGTATATTTTTTAATACTAGTTTTATTTTTATCCAGCCTTACCCAGCAAAAGCTCCCAAACATTATTAATAACACAATTTAGATGCAGATTATTAAAACAAAACATAATACTAATTCCAGTCATTCAATGCAAAGTGCAACTTCTGAAAACTCATGGCCCAGGAGGCTGCAGCTTAGCTAACAAACACATTCATTTTTTTAAAGTTGTCAACAGTAAAAACTTTTTTTGATCCTGACCCTTTTCTTTTCTTTGTCTCACAAGCTGCCAAAGGCCAATCAGGTCTATGTGCTTTGAATAAAAGGCTCATGGACTCAACTTTTATTTACTCCATTCACAACACTCAGACTTGCTGTGCAATGTCAAAATAAAAGAGTAAACAAAGGTCCTCCAATTCCCCTGATTGCATTAATCATTCAAATGATGTATTAGCATTCTTCAGGCTTTGCTGTTGTGCTTATTTAACACCTCCAGGTTCAAGGGAATAGAAATTAACTGAATTATCTGGCAGCCCCAGATGTCCTGGCGTGCACATCCTCCTTGCTGACTTAATATTCCTGCATAACGATTCGGATGCATAAGAACTGCTAATGGTCAAGAAACACTATATTGCAGTGTGCAATAGGAGGCTTCAGCCACAGAATGGTGTTTTAATCTGAAAGTGCAATTATGTCTGAAGCCAATGCCCTGCTTTGTCACAAGGGTTAAATATTGATGTTTAAATTGGCTAAGAAAAAATATATGTTTCTTTGCAATTACCCTTGTGTTCCCTGCTGCTAGGTAAATTGCCAAACCATAACAACAACATTTCTTGGCACTGGGAATTAACATTGAGGACGAAGGCCCTCTGCTGTGTACCACGACTAAACTGATTTTAGATGGCTCTAAGGGAATAATCTATAAATATGTGTGTATGTTCTTTATACTTGACATTTGCTAGGATCGCTTTTGTGATTATTTTATTTATGTATACATTTATTTTTCTTGATGCTCTTATTATATATCTTGTGTACATTTGATAATCTGAAATATACAATTAATTTATAATATTAGGGAAATTCAGCAATATTTAGTTAAGTTATTTATTTATGTATTTTTATTAGTGGGTTTGTGGAATTTTGACAATAGTTGGCAATTATATGTAGTTTTACATATGTTTTTAGAGGAAACAGGCTATAATGTAAATGGAAAAATTAGACACAAAATTTCATTTCTGGAACAAAACAAAATCCCAAAAATAATTTACTGAATTATTAAGTTCAGGACTCAAAGTTGTAGTCATTAAAGTAGTGTTAAAAAAATATAAGCTTTAGATTCCTCACAATGCATACCTTTAGCCAGTACAGCTAAAAGAATCCTATGGCATAAAGAAATACTGTAAAGTATCTTCTCTGTAACAGCAAAACCTGTACAGGGCTACATCTAAACACTGTAACGTGCTGTCATGTGTAGAGGGTACATAGCCTGTCACTGGAATATTGAATGACAGTCCGGTAGCTAATCAGAAAATCAGGTGTGGAATATAGAGAGAGATAGCTGCAGTTAATATGCCTGCAGTAGTGATGTAAAGAGCAGGATCACTTTTCATGAATATAAGGGAATGCTTTCATTAGCAATAATTGGGACTCATGAAACCAGGAAAACTAAGAGGATGGCAACTGGAGAGATTCTATTTTCACTAGTGTGTGTGTATTGCATACTGTACAAAACGTTTAAAGTATATATTATTTGGGAAGAACATACCGTCTAATGAAAAATCAGGATTGCAGAGTTCACACAGAAGTCCCATGACTATATAATAGAAAAAGAATGAAGTGATTTTTTTTGAAGATGATGAAACTTCAATGTGACTACTAAAATCCATGTTTTCCCCTAAAAAATTAATGACTGTGGTCCACCTTCCCATGGAGTTATTTGTTTAGTTACAATGTTGTATGACAAATGTTACTAATTACATTGCTGTGCTAAGTATTATCACCAAATTAAATTCAGGGTGCATTTTAGCATAGGTGGAATTTTTCTTGTGTTCTTGAAAAACAATTAAATTAAGAGGTGATGGTCCCTTCTTGATAGCCACTGAGCTTATGACTAATTTGGATTCTACTTCCAGTGCACATTTTGTATTTTACTTTCCAGTTGACTGGAATAGACTAATTTCAATTTTCATATTGTTATAGTATATCATATATCACTATTCATATGATCATATATGATTATATATTATCATTATATCATATAACATTTACAGAAATCACTTCCAGACAGGAACTAGCTTATAAACAACTTATCAGTGAATAAACAGTAAACAGAAAGTCCCTGCAGTCTTACCATAATACACCAATTTTTTTTCCCATTGGGCACTTCCATCTTTCCTTTCGAGCAGCATAAAGAAGGTGAATCCAGTCAATTATAGCCCTCATGTCAAATACACCCCTGTCCTTCCTGTGACAGTCATATGTTGCTGTTCTCTGCATACATTAGCCACCAGAGGGAGTGGTTAAACATGAATATAAGGGCTTTGCTATTGACATTTGACGAACAGTCAACATTTGCATTTTAGTACGTTTGCTTAGTCTGCACATTTTTAGAGAAAGAAGGAGAAAATGTAAAACATCTGATGGAAAGGACTATGATGATACCACTATGTTTGCATGCTTGGGAATAGAAAGCTGCACCTCTATGCTCCTGCATTGCTCTGGAGCAATATATGCTATAGTGTAATAATATTCAGCGCACTAAAATAAAGGCAAATGTGAACATGCATAATAAAGAGGAGATAGACACAATAAATGGTCACCCTACACCATACATGGAACCACATGACCTGTGTGCCTTCAATTGTATTTTCACTTTTGCAGTAAAATTTGAGAAAACCCCTCTATATGTTTGTTATGTGTTCCCATTCACACAGCATAATGAAACATATTTTTTTAAAATATACATTATTACCTTTTAGATGTTTTCTTGTAGCAGGCAACATGGCTGAATCAAGGTTTCCTCAGCACCTTCACAGTGATCTGTCCTTATAGAAATACTAAGGGGGTTATTCACAAAGCTAGCTGAGGAAACCAGCCGTATCTCCGACCAGGGGACGCTGAACTGTCATTACAATGAGAGCTCAACAGAGCCGGCCGTGCAGCAGAATAGCACGGCGGTATTCGGCTAGTCACTCACTGACATTCGGCCCCTATGAGAATAGGCCAAACGGCAGCGAGTAGCCCGCCGGAGGTTCGGCTCAGCCGATCCAGATGTTAGATCGGCTGAGTCGAACTCCTTCTGCACTTCAGCTCGGCCGAACCGAAGCCAACTGAAGCAAGCCGATGTACGAAATCGATGTACGATGTATGAAATCAGCTGTACAAGCCTGAAGTGAATAGACAAACAGCGTTCAGCTCACTTCACTTCTGGTCGATTATTCACTCGGCTGCCTTCGGCAGCTTTGTGAATAACCCTGTAAGAAAATTGAGGATTGTGTTTCTCTCAATAATTTCATTAACATACCATGCAAACCCCTCACAACCCCTTCTAACATTACAAAGATGAAGAAGCCAAGAAACACTAACCCAAGGTAATTTAAACTGCAAGAAGCAATTTTTCAATTTTTTTAGCTTATGCTATGTAAATGGGAACATGTAATAAATGTAAAATGTTGTCCCAATTTGGCTGCAAAAGTGGAAATATACTTTAAGTGTCGTTGTTAAGGAAACAGGAAATCAGATCTGAACAGTAATTGGCTCGGGGTTTACTAAAGGCAAATAGGCTGTTCAGTTTGGAAGGGAATGAGGGGAAGCTCTGCTGACTTTCATTAGCCAATCTGGGAGCAAAAATAAAAAAGAAATGTCCTTGCACATGCTTAGGTATTCTTTGCAAAGTGAGATTTCACCCCATGCACATTCACCTTTTCAAGGGGAAACTTTCCTTGCAAAGTGCATATTCCCTTGCATTGGCTTTTCTGTGATAGTCATGACAATGTAAATGAATTCCCTTCTTGAAGCAATAAGGCTGTGCTTGTGAATAATGCTTGTTTTAATGATTGATGGTGCTATCTAGTGGATGACTTCAGCAACCCTATTAATGAAGAGACAGCATGGACCATATGATGTATGATTAACACATGAGTCTTTTCCCATATGATAAAAGACTGGACCACTGGAATGGACTTTACAAAGCGTGAGCCTGCTAAGCCATTGTGTTCCCTCATTCCCCTGGTAATCTGACCAGTAATGGCCAAAGGTTACAACATGGAGAACTTTCCCTTGGGTGGGTCAATCATAGATTTTGCTCTTTGCTATTTGGTGCAGTGTGCAGGTACCCAGCAATTCAGCAATATCATCATTTTTGTATTACATGAAAATGGTAAATATTTAACATATATATATATCATGTTTTAAGAGACCTTAATTCACTCATGTCAATCAAATTAAAAAATTAAAAAATGTTGGGATCAGCACCAAAAGGAGACACCAACCCCTGAATAATTTCGTAAATAACAACCAAAGAGAATGGGGCTTTTTAGGTAACTTCTAGACAATGCAAAGAGATGCAGCTAGACATGATGACAAGTAGCTCATTTCATAATAAATACATATTTAATAAATTAATATAGATTAATATCCTGGCTAGCAAACATTGAATTCATAAAACATAACACAATCATTTATGAAAAAGACCACATTACATGTATAATCAGCATAACACCTCTAGGATTCCGTACAGATTTGTATTGTGCACAATGGCAATAATTAATGTTCTTTAGCATTGAGTGCATTATAACAATGTCCATAGTTAATTGATCAGTCAAATATATTGTCACATATTTCATAATGTTCCATATTTCCTCACAAATCTGTACTTGTCCATGTTTCGACGCGTTTTGCCGTAGCTTTATCAAGAAGTTTATAGAGGTGGCCTGTGAAATCCATATGAATATTATAGTAAAAATCCAAATAACTCAAAATAATACACTAGCTCTATAAAACATACATAGGTCATTAAATAAAGAAATACGTCTATACCATATATCAGAGATTTCTGATGACGAGCAAATTCGCACCTAGGGGAGTTCCTCCACTCAGCCAGGAGATAAGGAGGGGCAGAGGTGGCCTGGGGGCGAGGAGGCACATCTATCCCAACAAAACAAAAGTGGATATAAGATGACAAATTGAAAACAGCTCCCTGAGCTCCATTCATGTCAGTCAGCTAAGATTAAAACCAAAATAGTTAAGAATAAAGGTATTGGACTGAGAATGTTGTGTTATCACAAGCAGTAAAATACCTTTGTTGTTATAGGTATATAAGTGTTTACTTTGCAACTTTCATAAACACATGTTAATGAGTGTGGTACAGTTCACTGTGCACTTGATTCAAAGTACTAGCTTTTCACTTATTGGTCATCTGAAATTAAAAGGTAATCAATGACAAGAGATTGCTGATGGCTGTTAATGCTACTGTTATTTTCAGGTAATATGGATGTTGATATTGTATATGAAATGAAATTAAATAAAAATATATTCTTAAAAAAAAAACATATAAGGTAGCTACAAAAGGCTAGCTTCAGCCCCAGGACCCCTTCGGGTCAGTAGAACCGAAGGGCTGCTGTACGGGCTATTCACTATAGCTCGTACATCTCCCGAAGTTGGCCGAGCAGCTCAGTCGAGCCGAAGGCATATGCCTCGGCTCGACCGAGCCGAGGTGAAAGCCGAAGCTGGCCGAACAGCCTGCTTCTGACAGCTGGGTGGAGCCAGCCGTCATCTCACGGCTGGCTCCGGCCACTTGCAGAGAGATCAGCGTCCCTGGTTACCATCTGTCATTACACACTGAGAACCCGGCGGGGCCGCTAAGATATCGCAACGGCCTCTCAGGGTTCTCAGTGTGTAATGACAAATGGCGTCCCTGGTTACCTGGTAACCAGGGACCCTGATCTGTCATTACTCTCCCGGACACTTTGGGAGACTAATACGGCTCCCAGCCAGTCAGTAGAGAAACACTTTCTCCCGGAAAGGTTTACTCTGCTCAATCGAGCAGAGTAAACCTTTCCTTGCAATCTGTTTTTTTCTGACATGGGGCTGCTGGCCGCCCTCAGTCATAAAAAAAAAGCCAGGCATAGGAACGCATAGCTAGATTCCTATTGGCTATTTCACTTTGCAATAGCCAATAGCAAACTAGCTATTGCACCCGCCCACTGCTGCTGTCAATCAGCAGAGGGAGACCTGCAGCTCTCCATCAGGTGCCCTTCTTGGGAAACTGTAACTGGTGGTATTCAGTATTGCTGACTTGATGTATTGTTTTCATCCTAGGAAAGGATTGGACCTATGTTACTGGCAGGTTCACCAGTTAAAAATAAAATAAAAATTCCTGAAAAAAATCTAATGCAGTCACCACCTCTGAGGACAGATAAGCAACAATATATGATTTTATGTTCTGGGATTTAGTTACACTTTAAATATTTATATATTTTTTAAGCCACATAACATAAATGAGTATGCCAAAGTAGAACTTACCCTCCAACCTGATATAATAGGTACGTATTTGCAATCCAGAGACTTCTAGATTTCATTATAGCCCAGATGCCATATACAATGTATAGATATCAAAACATTTGGACAGCCGTAAACATAACATTTGGGTTGGTATTCAATAAAGTATCAAACAAGGGATCTTAAAGATCTTGTAAAGGTCATAAAGAATTCTAATGTGTATTGTTAAATAAAGCCACAAAAACTAAATAGGTAGCTTCAACATATCAGTATTTGAAATAAACTCTGCACATGTAGCACAGAACAGAAAGGTTTTATATATTAATAGGTATGAAAGGAAAGCTTTCATTTTCCTAGGACACTAAAATTCATGAAGGAAATATAAAGAATATAAAACATTTGGAAGAAAGAACTCAAGTTAGGAAAGACTGATGCCAAAAAACATATATTTTAACATATATATACATATATATATATATATGTATATATATATATATATATATA
>NW_017306279.1:4110953-4122691 GCF_000935625.1 Nanorana parkeri | reverse complement strand
TATATATATTATACGCTCATATAACTGGGACAGTTCCACAAGACTGGCATACATCTGATGCTTTACCATTATTGCAAAAAGGGAAAAATGCTAGAAAGAGGTAACTATAGACCAGACAGCCTGACTTATGTTGTTTGTAATTTATCTGTAGGCATTTAGAGACAATAAAAAAAACCCATTATAGATAAAAATTGAGCAGATTGGAATCAGCATGGGTTCATGGTAGATAGGTCATGTCTACCTAAAATGATCCATTTTTATGAGATCCGGTTGCTGGAAATGATACTAATATGATATATTTGGATTCTGTAAATTCGTTTGATACAGTTCCCAATAGTAGTCTGGTACTACAATGATGATGCAAGGACTAGGAAACAATGTGTGTATGTGTAATAGGGATTTAAGGTTAAAAGTCTAAAGGCAAGTGGTTTTTGAAGGTAGACCTTTCAAAAATGGACTAATGGTGATGGACCTCAAGGACTGGTTTTGAACCTTGCTCCTGCTAATCATTTTTCATTGTCATAGTAGATGGAAATAAAACATAATATAGCCAATGTGGCAGTCACTCACAGTCATGTAGAATTATTAAACCTTTCCATGATAATATTAAATAAAAAAATCCTGTCAGAAAAGTGACATGGGCTATTAGATGGCAGATCATTTTTAATGTTGACAAAGTGCAAGTTTTTTGAAAAATGGCAAGACTTGCAATTACGAATGTGACACAATTTTAGACTTTATTGAAGAACTATGAAGTATATTGACAAAGATAGCTTTGTTTTGGAGGTGCAATCGTCCACAATGAGGTAAGCCTAACAAAGAAGAAGTATTTATACTTCATAGTTTTTCAGTGAAGTCTGGGATTCTGTCCTGTTTAAAACTGCAACCATGTCTTGTTGTTTACCTTTGTGAAAAAAGCTTGTACCATATGTGGAATTGTTTTGGGACTTTGCTTTATTTACTATATGATAAAGTGTAAGGCAGGGTAGGCAACCTCAGCACTTCAGCTGTCTGTGCCATGAGGCATTGCAAGACTGGCAGCCACATGCATAATTATCAGACGCAAAGGCATGATGAGACTTCTACTTATACCAAAATGGACTGCCAATGTTGCCTACCCGTGGCATACAGTCACCAACAATCACTGTTTAGGTATTCAGACAGCCAAGGGTGCTGACTGTCTGCATACAACAGTCACCAGGTGGACACTCCTTCATCCACGCTGGGGGGGGATGGAGGAATCTATTCGATTTCTCTCATTTAGCCCGCCATTTATCTGATCACTTTTCTTGTTATACAAATCTGCATTCTGCATCAATGGCATATTTAATAACTATTTCATAACACAGAGATTAAAATGATTTATGCTATATCCACACCACTATGCATCAAGTACAGCATGGAAGCATGAAACAATTTGCAGAGCAGATAACAAGAAAATGCGTGATACAAATTTGGTTTGAATTCCAAATGTTTTATCCCTATGTTGGACTCATGTTGTTCTATAATTTTTTTTATTTTCTATTCATAATTTCTTACTTACTGTTGAATATAGGTTTCGAGGTGGACAATCAAGTAGCTATGTGTATTTCTTATAGCAGTCTAAACTATCATTTGTGACTAAAATTACAATATAATTATTTGCTTTTTAAAATTTTACCCGGCGCTGCTCTGAAAACTAACAGCCTTGTTGTGGTAACAAATGCAAGGTTTTTAAAATGTTGATGCAATTCTCCACAACAAAGCTTGACTGTCCCCAGTGAATAACTTTCTCATCTGGGAGCTTCTGCTGGCCTGCAATTAGTAATTGTTCAAATAACTTTCAAAGCATAAGCCAAACTTTCCTCAACAATGAGGTCACAGGCAATTTTTTTTTTTTTTTTTAAAGAAGACAAAGAAATTAGAATTTTCCTTTACATGCATTTATAGCTTTAATGCCCTATAATACTTGTCACCACCTCATACTCAAATAAAGGGATATTTTAAAAGAGAGCTATGGGGTAAGTGTTTTTCCCCATAATTCTCTTGAGGGTCATGGGATGACATATACTAGCGTCCTCCCTTGACCCAAAGCTCAGTATATCGCAAGCTACAGCTCGCGGTATACTGAGACCACCATATCCCGATATATTACTGTGGAGATCCACCCACCTGTGTGAATGACAGCTGGCTCTGACCATCTAGAGGCAGAGCCAGCTGTACCCTCCCCCCCCCCCCCACCATTGCCAGACATGGCTCTCTGCAGGGAGATGATCGAGAAGTGAGCGAGCAATGGTATGTGTTCGCTCCCTTCCGGATCTATTGAGCCGACATGTGACAGTTTCATTGTCACACCTCGGCTCGAACTATGAGGATGAGTAATTTTCACTCACCTCATAGTTCTCCTTTAAGTGACACTAAACTCAGAAGTTAAATCTTAAAAATGTGTTCAAGTACCTTAACTACTATTGACAAAAATGTATCTTATTTGTGTATCACTCAGCTGTAGATCCTCAAATCATCTCTGAATTGGTGCCGACGTGGCTACTTTTGTTTCCCATGGTCCCTGTGTGTGTTGTAAAGTAGCCCCCGCTCCAAGCACACTCCCATGAAGGACTATAATCTCATGTTTAGTTTACTGATTTGTATCGAGATTTTAGTCCATCATGGGAGCGAGCAAAAGTAGGCACCCTCCAGAAGAAAGGAAAGTGCCAGGACCAAGTCAGAGAGGATTTGAGGATCTACAGCCGACTGACACAAAAATAAGATTTTTGCTAATAGTTATGGCATTTGAATGTATTTTTAAGATTTAACTCTTGAATTTATTGTCACTTTAATTCCACCTGTCAAGCAGCTACAGAGTAAACAGTCCTAATAGTAATACAAACATACAAAAATAGCTGTTTTGTATGGAAACAGGTTAGGCTAGCAAGGTAAATAGGAAAATCATACAAACTCTATACGCAGGCAGTTTTTGGGCCCATTCACAAAAAAATTGGAAGGAAATCGCAAGTCAACAGAGGGTCCTTTGACTTGCAGTTTGAACCTGTGTTGACTTCCGTTTCGTTGCACTTTTTAAAAAAATGTTTTTCTCTTTTTTGCCAATCTTTATTTTAATGAGCATGTCCTGAGTGCACAAAACATCTAAGACTTTTTTTGCATCCTATCAATTGCAATTACATCCGTTTTTGTTCCATTACATTATGATGCGCTTAAAAAAATAGAGCATGCACTACTTTTTTTTCAATCCACTGGAACTGAGCGGATTGTAGTGGTGTGAACTGGTCCCATTCACACACATCTATTTTTCTGTGCCCTGGCGCTAGCATCCATTAAAAAACAGATCGCAACTCAACAGATCTGATGTGAATGGGACTTTTAGACTCCTTAATAGGACCTTAATAAAAATCATTGTATTAAGTACTAAATTACTGTGCTTTTTATAAGTTTTACATTTCTTCAGTGCATATAGTGGTTTGAAATTCAACATATTTTAGCACCTAATAATACAATAAAACTGGCCAATTTGTATGTCTCTGTTTTTGTCTTTTCTTGTTTTGCTTGTAGAACTTCACAACGTAATTTGCAAGGATCTGTGTGGAATGTCAATTCTGGTGAAGCAGGAGAAGAGAAGATACTATAACTGTTGTTTAAAGATAACTTCTTAACTGAAGCCTTCACAAGACACAAAAATAAAATAAGCACAATACAGAGAACATGCCTAGTAGGCTCCAGCAGCAGACAGTACAATATTGAAAGTACAAATGAAGTGGCCTAGAGCTGCCTAAAATTGAAAGTGGCAGCAAAAAAGTATATCTTCTTTTTCTTACAAAAGAAGAATAATATACTGTGCCCAGTAACAACATAATCCTGAAGTTCAGGAGTTTTTCTTTTGCACATGCAGTTCTATAAATCAGTTGGCTTTTCTGTTTAGGCTAATTATACTTCCTCTTACTCAGTGGGAACTGTTGAGTCACACCTCAAATGGTATCTTGTTTTTCTAAAATATGCTACTTTTATATAGACAATATTGTGAAGCTGTGGCTCTGGTGTAGGCTCTAGAACAGGGAAGGGCAACTCCAACTCTCCAGCTGGGTGTAGCTACAAGTTCCATGAGGCATTGCAAGACTGACAGTTACAAGCATAACTCTCAGAGGCAGGCACATTGGGATTTGTAGTCAAAGCACAGCTAGAGGGCCGAAGTTGCCCAGCCCTGTTCTAGAACAGGGGTAGGCATATGCTGGTCCTCCAGATGTGGTTACACTTCAAATCCCATGAGAAATTGCAAGATAATAACAGCCACAGGCATGACTACCAGAGGCATTTACGTGATGAGATTTGTAGTTTCACCACAGCTGGAGGGCAGGAGTTTGCCTACCCCTGCTCTAGAACTATTGCAGGTTGCTCTCTATATTTTGTTTTCTTGCTGCTCTGTTTCTTGTATGTAAAAAAAAAACATGTTTTCAACCATGCAATGCAGTTGCGTATTCGTTTCAAATGTAGGTTCAGAAATGTTTTATGAGGGTCTGGTATGACTTTGAGGGGGAACCCCACGCTTTTTTAAAAGAAAAATTGGTCCCTCCTAACATTCCAACCAGACCTAAAGGGTCTGTTTGGGAGGGGGAACTGCACGCTTTAAGAATAAAAAAAAAAATCATTTTTTTTTCTTTAGAAATGTCAGTTTTGCTGCAGCAGGTTCTATACATTGTACAGATTTGCCACTTTACAGGCAGGTTAAGGGGACCCCCCCCAGGCACGATATTTAAAGGAGTTTTTCATTTTTATCATTACCCTTTAAGTGATATTAAAACCACTGCTCCTTTAAAAACTGTATTTTTAAAAAGTTTTTTTTTTTCATTGATTCCTGTCCCCCAGGGCAGTACCCAGATCCCCATACACCTTTTATGGCCAAAGCTTGCATATAAGCCCTCTTATAGGGGACAATTGTTTTTGAAAGTTCAACCCCTATAGACTTACATTGAGTTTGAGTTTGAATTCAAACTTTTTGGGTATTCTAAAGTTTGAATTTGAACCGAACTCGGGCCTATTCAGCCTATCACTAATCCAGGGCCGGATTTGCCACAAGGCCACCGAGGCCTGGCTCTGGGCGGCAGGGAGAAGAGGGGCGGCAGGGGTTCCGGGCACCGGACAGATGGTTGTTTTCTACATTTCGCCCTGCTTTGGGCAAGCAGGGCTAAATGTAGTGTGGGGAAGCCGCTCGTTCGCTTACAAGTGATCTCGTTGATGTTGCCGAGATCACTTATAATAAGACTGCAACCAGTCTGCCCTCCCCTCGTGCCTCTATGCCCACCGGCCGGAGATCCTCGGGATGGAGAGCGGGGAGCAGAGCAGAGAATGTCTGTTCTCTGCTCTGTGTAAACAGTGAGATGGTTAGTGCCTCACTCACACTTTCTGTGCTAGTGATAGTTGTCATGATGATAGAGAGAGAAGAGGAGTCCAAAATTCTCCAGTTGTCACTGAACAGGGGTGGAAGAAAAATGCCTCAGTGGGGACACTTGATTTGATGTTAGCTGTCTAACAGGGGATTCCCGTCACTTCTTCTCACTTCCTGTCACACATCTAGAACACAAACCCTATCTCACAACAGGGTCTAACCCTATCCCGCAACAACAAATTGTTTTGGGTGGTGTTCCAATTTAAATTTAAGAGCTGGGCTAAAAAAAACATATTTCTTTTGAATTCAACCAAAAGACAATAATAAATACATTAAAAACCTGCACACCCAGAACTGTGAAGCTATTATTTGGAGAAGGCAAAACCCTTTATACAATGTAGGCCAATTTGCTCTAACAGGGTAAAAAATCCTTCCAGATCCCCAGAAGCAAATGGATTATCATTATTCGATTTTATTTCCTCAACATAATAATAGCCAGTTATATATTTTTTGTATTTGGATATCTAGTTGGAAGCATTAAAAATATACAGTAGCAACAGCTGTTCACCTGACTTGCCCATAGTCGTTTTTTTCGGTGAAGAACTGTTTTCCACTTAGTTTCCATTGTACCTCCTCAAGTGTCAGAATGGTGAAAGGCTGTTTGATTGCTTTCTAAAGATATCTAGGATTCTTTTTTATTATCAGAAGAGGCTATACAGAACAGAATAGCAGCACAAAGATTGAGAACACTTGTAGCAAGATCCAGCAGTACACATTGCAGTGTTGCTACTACAAACCATGTGACCTAAAGTTGCCTGAAATTAAAGAGACAACATAATAGAATACAAATACAAAGAGTTGTTGTACTGGCCCTGCAACAATTACAGGGTCCATATTAAAAAAAAAAAAAATCCAAATAACATATAAATGCAATTGGCTCACGCCATACTAATAATTCACAGTTTTGAAGCAAACTTGAGAAAAATTTGACAATACCACTTGACTAAAAAATGCATCAGACTTTCTAAGTGTTTCATAGCTATCCTTGCACACTGTTTTGTTCAAATTCTGACATTTCCTTGCTGTGCCAGTTTGATTTGTCTGCCAGGTAATCCATCAATCCATCTATACATCCATGTGCTCATCCTACATGACAGAGGATGGACAAATCTTTATAATAAAATTGAAATTTTACCCTTCTTGTCACAAAAACAGAATTGACCTTGCATTGATTTGTATCACGTTTCTTTTGACATTGATGTGCAAGCATTGGTGCCACTTTTCTACAATATCATTGCTTCGGTCCCTCTGTGTCCCATTGCATTGACCAATTATTGGTTGTGTTGGTCAAATTATGTAGTACGCAAAAAGGTGGGCAACTTTGTACAGAATAATCCACTTACAAAATTCAACAAAATGTTTTCTTATAAAAGTGGTTGACTAATTCAGAGCCAAGAATAAATTAGCTGTTTTCATTTCTGCACAAAAAAATATATAATTTTGGCTGGTCTGGAAAGCGCCTGTAATGTAGATAGTAGCTTTCATTTAAAGCTCCTGAAGAGAATTCTGTCACTTTAATAAAACAAGAAAAAAGAAAAGCAGAAAGGATGCCAAACAGTCACAGTACTGCTCTCTTGCCATGATTAGATGCATGCCCAGGGTTCTATTTGCATATGATATTCAGGGCATGATTTTTTTATTGTTCTTAATCAGAGCCGAATGTCAACAAAATAAATGAAGTTGCTAGTTGAAGTGAAATTTTTATCACATCGGGGATGTGCTTTTTCTCCCATTTATAACAGCCCATATTGAGAGACGGAATTTTTTTTGGAAATGTGGTAATCAATGAAAGAGCTCCATATGGCAGGGATCAAAGGTGTTACATAGTGTGTGGTTCTGCTTTATTGCCAGCCAGTACTGTTAATTGGACAACAAGATCAGAGGCAATATTAAAATCCAATTAAATTGATATGAACAGATTGCCAAGTGATGTACACTAATGTATAATTGAGTATCAAGCAAATGCAAAGTCCCCGTCTTGTGCTTCTACCTACTGAATAAATGATGGAGCCATAGAGGACAGAAACAAGTTTGTACATTAGCTCCACAGCTCTGGGGTTTCATTTATTACTTTCCCTGTTGATGACTGTAGTTTTCCTTTAGACTCCATTAAAGGTTCACTTTATACACATTTAATGCTTGGTTGTTTGTTAAGCAAATACTGAATGTCTTCTTATAAGAAAGTGAAACTCTATGAAAAAAAGTGTTCATATAGCAAAATTCCATCCATTTGAAGAGCAATGTCGGCAAATTCAGTACACTACTGAGCACTAGGAAGATAAAATAGAACGATTTAGAGAGTTCACAATTATGTTTCCATTACAAGTAATAGGTAAATAAAATAAAGAAATAAAAAGCAACCTGGCCTTTTTCTCCTATTCAATGTGTTAATGTGTTGTTATTCTTATAAGGCTTATAAAACTGCAAAATTTCAGAATTGCATGTTTTACTTAACTGCTGTCTCTTTATTTTCACAAGCGTATTGAATATAGAGATCCAACTAGAACCCTTGCTGAGTGACTGCTGATATAACAGGATAAGCCACTTACAGAACATCTTGTTTTCAGTCAATCTGGATATACTTATGAGGGTGGATTTACTAAAGGCAAATATGCTTTTCACTATGCAAAGGAGTTTTTGTTAGGTGAAGCTCTGCTGACTGCCATCATCCAATCATGTGCAAGAAAAAAAGCTTTTTTTCAAAAAAATTTCTTGTATGTTATTGTGTATTCTTTTCAAAGTGGATTTTTACCACATTTGCTAAGCAAAATGAAAATCCCCTTGCAAAAAAACAGCCCATTTGCCTTTAGTAAATCAATGCCATAGCCCTCAGTCTAATAGCCATTATTCAATTATTTCCACTGAGCCCAGATCATCCTGGACTAATCCCACCCAGTGCAGTAATGAGCTCATCTCTCTGTCAATTTGCATTGCCCTCCTATCAGCATGCTTTTTTGTCAGCTCATGGACTGATATGCCTCTTGTGCTTCTTCCTCTCACATTCCAGCCCTGCTGGACATGAACTGCAAGAGTCTGACAATAGGTCAATTCAGGTATTACCCTGCTTGCAAGTGAAAAATGCATTTCATGATTTATTAATTATTACAGTGCTGCATTAATTTGTGTCTTGTACACTGCCTGTCCAAAAAAAGTCACACATTCTAATATTTCATTGGACTGTATTTAGCTTTGATTACAGCACACATCTACTGTGGCATCAATTCCATAAGCTTATGCAATGTCACAACATTTTTTTCCATCCAGAGTTGCAATCATTTTTCACCAAGATCTGGTAGTGATGATGGGAGAGTTGTACTACTGCGTAAAGTCTTCTCCAAATATTCTCAATGGGGTTAAGGTCTGGACTCTGTGGTGGCCAATCCATATGTGGAAATGACATCTCATGCTCCCTGAACCACTCTTTCACAATTTTGAGCCTGAGGAATCCTGGCATTGTCATCTTGGAATGTGCCCAATGTACCATCAGGGAAGAAAAAATCAATTAATGGAAAAAATCTGGTCATTCAGTATATTCAGGTAGGCAGCACATAACTTTGCTGAACCTAAACTTATTATCCAATGAAAGGCTCTGACCTACTTGGCCTTTTTGGGGCAGGCATTGTATATTCACCTAGAATTCGGCTTAAAAACCACCCAAGACAAAAGTTAGAGCTCATAGAGACGCTTTGGACTGGCATGGTGTTGTTTCAAGTGGTATTTACAACCCCTGTTTATATGGATGGAGACTGAATTGCATAGGAAATTAAACAAACAGTATATGTAGTTTATTAGTAAGGTTTTACATTAGTTTCATATTTATTAATGGTCAATTCATATTCACTAATGGCCAATTATTTCTAAAGCTGAAATAACTATAAATAACCCACAAACTGTATTTTACATGTTGTTATTTCGTTTTTGTTTGGTGCAGTGTTAGGTTTTGACTTACAATTTCCTATTGCTCATCTATTTATTATGTCTTGTCCATAAACTCCAAACACTTGCTGTTTATTATTGTATTTGTTGCACTCCTTTTGGTTGTGCTTTGTAATGTTGTTTGAGATCACTTTGAATTGAAATCCCAAAGCAGCTTTAAGTTGAATTTTGAATGCAGTGCCAATTCTGAAGCATTCATGGCATATTCAAAAGCAGAAAGCAATTATGCTTGCAAAATGTTGGTATACAATTAAGTAATCCATGTGCCAAGAATGATATTGTTAGAGCATAACAGCAGTTGTTCTTCATATGCTTAAAATATGAACATAATTGTGTTCTCAATATAGGAACAGGAGATCTGTGAGTGAATGTAGGTAAAAATAATTGCGATTTATTTCAGCATTTCTAAAATAAAATATATACTGAAATAAATGTACAATAAATCTTTGATTTGTTTTATGTTAAAGGAACAATGACCTTAATATTTCCTTCATTATCTATGTCTAGCACAGAGGGATAAATACACTGCACACTGTATAGTTTTTAGTGCAGTACATTAACAACTTTAATTGTGAGTGCCCCTTTCCCTTTAAAGGGCATGTAAACTTCACCATGATTTTCATGTATTTGATACTTTTTGGTCTGTTAAATATACCATATAAAGTGTTTTGTTTTATCTGTTCAATAAGTGAAAATACTCCAGATGTTTCCAGAAACCTTGTGAGCTGATGATGTCCTGTTTCCCTGCCTATGCTGACTGTTATCAGTTACAATATTCTCAGCTTTTTCTTTATGTTATAGAGAAGCAGGAAGGGGTTTAGTCATGTATTCCTCTATCCTGTTGCTGTTGTCCTGATACAGTAGGCTGAGTAAGCATCGTCATCCTACGGTTCAAACTGGCAGAATCACCAGGTATAAATAAGCATTAAAAAAGCTTGAAAATAAAAAAAATAATGCAGCCACCAAATCTCAGGACTGGAAAGCTAAAATATATGACTTTGGGGGGGGGGGTTAGATACATTTAAAGTCAACTATACCCATAATAATGAAATAAACCATTCCAATATCTTTTGTTGCTTGGCCTGATTCCCAAATCTGTGCATTGTAAGATCTATCTTACCTTAAAGTGTATTTCCACTTTCCTGTCAAATTTGAGAAAACCCCTCACATATATTCGTTATGTGTTCCTATTCACACAGCATACTAAAAACTAACGTTAAAAAATATTTCTTACCTTTTAGATGTTTTGTTAAATCAGGCAAGATGGCTGATTCCAGGTTTGTCTTGGCTCTTTCACAGTGGTCTGTCCTTATAGAGAGACTTGGGGCTGAAATGTGAGGATTGTGGTTGTCTAATAAGCTTCATTAACATACAATTGGCAAGCCACATTAGACCCTTCACCCCTCACAGCCCCTACTAATATTTCAAAGAAATAGAAAGTGGAAATACACTTTAAGAAAGACTGTCAGCAGAGCTTCACAAGCCAAAAAAGGTATTATGGGAAGAACAATGACAATTGGAATTGCAGATAAAAAGGAGACCTGCAATGTACAATACCTTAGTACTGTCACATGAAGCCCTACAAATGTCCTACAAAACGAAAATTGGTTCATCCATTAATAACTCAAATATTTTCAATACAAAGAAAACATTTCGGAATTATAAACACTGACATAATAATGTAAACCAGGGTAATTGTTTTTCCCCCCGTTTATTTAAAATAGGAAGCGAAAATATTATTAATGTGTAACTAAAGTTCAGGATAGAGCAATCCTAAATACTGCAAAAAGAAGAATAAATTATAAAGTGGTACCGCTCTCTGCTGCATTTTCTGTCAGTCCAAGGTGACCTGCTGACGGGCCCCCATGGGGAGTTCTTGACACCCTAGGCTATATTTAACCTAGAAGAGCAGCTCCATCTAGTGGCTGAGAGGACTTTTTGTAGGGAGCAGCATCAGATATATTGACAATGATAGAGTATTGCTAAAACTTTATCTTAACTTTTTCTGATTTTTATTTTTTTTGAATGCAGCATTTGGGTTTTAATGTATCTATATACAGTATATGAAAAATATATTGATTTTATTTAGCACATCTTTTTTATATAAAAATATAATGCTACAAACATAGGATACATATGGGATACATGTATAACATAACATATAGCACATACAGTATATATTTGGATACAGTGTGTATATATATGGGGACAGATAGAGGTTTCTTTTGTGACCCCACGGGGGGTTATTTGTTTTTAAAATATAATGAAAAAAGTACCATAAATATATATTAAAAAAAGTTTCCCTACGTTGTTATAAAACATTTATTCTTACCCATATTTTTAGTAAAACATAAAAGTCGGGGTCACG
>NW_017306279.1:4072873-4110914 GCF_000935625.1 Nanorana parkeri | reverse complement strand
ATATATATATCTATATATATATATATATTATACTGTGTATCATATACAGTTTAACATATACAGTATAACCTTTAGCTCATTATAGTCAAGAGAGCCTGATTATTAAGATCTCCATTAAATCCCTTTTTCAGGTATATGCTATTCTAGGTTAGCTATGGTTTATATATCCACAAACAGTGTGACTGTGACATGATTCTGCTAAAATACAATATGTTGCTAAATTAATATCTTTCTGCTTTGTACAATCAGCATACGTTATTGATATGCAGTTGTTTTTTTAAAATATTTATTTGTAAACTACACAAATCACAGTATGCTGCTAAATGTTCATTCACCTTGTATATCTAAATTTAACATGGGTGTACTTAAACCTCAATACTATCCTTGTCTTTTCATTGTGCTTTCAATGAACATTACATTAAACCTTTTATCTTCCGCTACTGAAGGATATGTAAAGATGAGTCAGAATTAAAACAGTATTAGAGAGGCTGGATGTGGTAGGTCAATTATTTAACATACTTGCAAGGGTTCAGTCCATGTTTCTAGCATTCAATTGCTCATTATAGCCAATTCCCTTGAGCCTTAAAAATAAGTAGTGCTCTTTGTTGAAAAGAGAAAGAATCTGCAACATCATCTTTTATAAACCAATTTTATATACTATCTTTTAATTAAAAATTATCATAAATTTTCACCTGATGAAGACTTGGGCCCTAGTTGAGGGAGACTCATATTAGCCTCCAACAAAAAGTTTATTTGTACAGGCAGAAGTAAATCCAGAACCACTTTTTGACATTTGAATATGAATACTGTATTGTTGGCTATTCTTAAGAGTTATGGAGGGTAAATCAGTTTAATTTGCTTTCTTCCTCCTTTTTCCGTATGTACCTTAGTCAGAAGGCATTCAGGGTCACATATGCCTAGTTTTATTTCTCAGTTCCAATAAGCTTACATGATTTGTAAGAAATGTAAATGATAACATGTTATAGCAATGATGTATTATACACCAGCACTGTGCAAAACGAATGGTCTTTAAAAGAAGAGAAGGAGGCCATGACGTATGCACCATCCCCATCTTCCTACATTAATTTCAATTACTTTGTATACAACTGTCTTAGTTTATTCTCTTTCTCTGCCTTTGTAAATGTCTCATAAAAGCATAATTAGGGTAATGTTGTTGCCAAATGCTATATGGTATACACATTTTGTTTTCTTTATTTTTGAAGAAATATATTTTAAGGGGCTTCAAACTAAGATTATTATCACAGTTAGTTTTGATATCATTATTAATAAACTAACTCTAAAGCAGCTATGTTAATGATTCATAAGTTGGTCCAGTGCAATAGTTTAGATACTCTAAATAAAAACATAATATGAATTGTTTATATTGCATTTTGAGAAAATGGTATTTAATAATGTTACTGTTCTTAAGATCCTTAGCTGTACAATCTTTTTCAAAAGTCCTACTTAAGTTAGTAAACTTGTGAGATGGAAGGGACATGTTAGTAGAAGCTCCTCTCTTATCTCATACGGCATACTGAAAAAAATGAATAGACAGTTATCAAAGCACAAGTTAGTAGATAATTGGAGCTTGCTACCTTACTTTGTAAAAGATTGTTCCTGTTATTCCATATAGTACTAACACTGCACCTATTACTTTTCACAATTTACTCTCTTGAAACCCCAATTCTGAAACAGTTGTACAGATTTAGTTGGATTATTCAACAGCATTTTTAAGTGTCAGATCTTATTAAACCATAGTAAAGGTGTAAAAGGACACTGCTGATGACCAACACTCTCTAAACAATTATGTATACAACTTTTAATCATCTAGACTGCTAATAAAGAAGTTTGCTTACTTTTTCAATTGGTATTTCATGTTATCAATTAAAAAAAAAAAGCTAAATAAAGTTAGAGCTGAAATTCAAATAATCAGCTAAATACACAATTGAACCCTTATATGTTCTTTATTTTATATGCCAAGGATTTGTAATTTTGCTCAGCCAGTCTTGTGATCAATACACTCCTGTCAGGCAGCATGACTAGGCCCTGAACCTCCCACACTGCAATCAAGTAATGCAGCCTAGTCCAAGATTTGCCCCAGCTTGTGACTGGACAATAAAAGACAACAGGAGAACACTCATAGATCATCACTCTGATCTAGCTTTTTTTATATGACAGCTAAGACATTAAACTTTATAATGCTTGGAATAAATTTGCGCTTCCCGGCCAATCAGCATTGAGCTGGCCGAACAGCTGGCTCCTTGCTGACTGACAAGCCAGCTTCCCTGCCAATCAGCATTGAGATGGCCGAACAGCTGGCTCGATGCAGATTGGCTGAGAAGCCAGCTTTTCAGCCAATTAGCATTGAGCTGGATTCCTGGCCAATCAGGAAGCCAGTAAGGCGGGTCACTGCTCGGCATGTCATTACCCACCGCCCGGCTTCCTGATTGCCCGGGAAGCCAGCTCCATGCCAGCGGAAGCACCGGAATCGGTACTTGTAGTCAATACCGAAAAATCTGTATCGGTGCATCTGTAACAATTACAATAATTTGCAAAAAGCCATGCCTATTGTCAGCATTGCTAAAAATATTTTTTTGCCCTCAAGGTACTGCCATGAGGTTTGTCACTACTTCCAATTACACGAGTATTACAATAATTCCTATTTTGAGATATGCTAAACTACTAATAGGCAGTAGCAGTAGGATAGATGAGAAACTGACTTTTAAAAGTAAAAAGTAGAGCCTAAAGTCTAAATGTTGTATTTCACATTTACCAAACTAAAAAAAATGTAAAGCCTATTTAGTCCTGTCATCTTAATAAATAAATACAATATATAAAAAAACAACTGTAGGCCAGAACTCTATGCCATAACTCCAGCACACAGTGTTTTTGCTGCTTTTAAATTCATTTTTCTTATCTTAGATATGACACGCTAAAGTGTGAAAAAAGAAGCTCAAATTCACCAAGAAAAATTGTACCAAAACCTGCTATTTCTGAAGAGGGAGAGGATTAAACCAGCCATACAATATGCTACTTTCAAAGACAATGTGGCCTTCCCGAAAACTGTGCATGGATTAACAAGTAGCAATGTATGTTTATATGCAAAAAAGTGAAGTTATGAGATAATGAAGCTGGCCCTGTCATGCTTACTTTATAGCATTTCTATGGTAAGAAAAAAACGTTCACTTTCTTCTGACCTCTGTGAACAGTGATGGGTGCCCAAGAAGTCAGATGCCAAGCACCAATGCTGACATGTAGATAGAAGTGGAGGGTCACATAATATCCCATCCCCATACGTTTCTGGTATTTCTCTCTAAGTGGCGGGAAGCAGAGGAAAGTTTAATCTGTTGCTGGGGTTATCTTTAATGGGAACCTGTTTATTTGCCTTGTATGGAAAGACTTGAATAGGTCTATTCACTAAAGGGTGAAGAGTTTGGAGAAAAAGATTAAAGACAGAGATAGTCAGGCAATGTGCACTTTCAAGAGGAAGTCAGCAAACACAACTTATATATTTCTCCAAGTGTTAATATGTTAAATTTATTCCCCACAACAGTATACTTGCATCTTTTGTATTTTTGAAAGCTGCATCGGTTAACTGGTGGTCTTTCTACTGAAACAAAATTCACGGCATGTCATTTCAGGATCACCTGAAAATCTGGGCTAAGCTTTTATAGTGACAGCTACACTGGTCTCCATCCCACCCCACCTTTTCTAACTCACTTTACTGGCTCACAATCATACTCAGAACCAAAAGTGGGAGAGTCTGACGTCTCCCCAACACCACAGCAACTTAATTTCATGCTGCAGTGCTTAGCAGGATATGTAGTCCCAACATTGAAATTAATGCCAAACACTGATGACTTATGCAGAGAAAGCAGATAATTCAACAATGCAGCAAGTGAATGGCAGAGCACATGCCAATGAGCTCTAGACCACAACTTAATAGAACAATGCTTAAAAGTACCTATTTTTAGTACCTATTTGACCTCTGTCTGTAATTTTTTTGTCCCAACCTCCAGAGTTCAGTTCCTCTTTATGGTTAGGGTTACAGTCTGAAATTAGCCGTACCAGCCTGAACTGAATAGCCGAACAATGTTCGGCTCACTTCAGATCGGTCATTCACTCGGCTGCCCTCGGTAGCTTCGTGAATAGACCCCTTAGTATAAAAATGGCTTAGGGTAGGTCATTGTTCTCCTATGCATTGTCTCACTATGCAGACAAACAGGACCCATACTAGTTAAATAGCTTGCTATGTATATATTTACTCCCTTAATTTTAACATTTGACTCAAGTTGCCAGTCCTGGATAGTGCAAAAGAACACATAACATGGAATTACAACCTTGAAATAAAAGGACACTATTATTTTTGCAATACACATGCAACAAAAGCTCCTTTAAATTATAGGAGAAAAAAGCTGTTTTTTAAACCACTTCACATTTTATGGTCATTATTTCTACCCAAAATAATGTTTAATATTTTAATACCAAGAGCCTTAAGAAAAATGAACATGTACTGTTTACCAGGCATTTTCACTTCAGCTATTTTACAAAAGAAACATAATAGACATCTTAAAAAAGGAGGTTTTAAAAATGAATTCAGTCACATAATAAAAAAAAGAATGATACAGGAATTTGGCAGGTATACATTAATACTGTATTTAATAGAATGGAGGCTTCAAGGGAAAGACATTATATGCATTCAGATCAGTGACATTTTTATCAAATTTTGCATGCATTTTTGATTCTTTTAAAATGTGCAGGCATTTATGAGGTTTCTAAATTGCCCATACAAATCAAGAAGCACACTTTGAATTTAAAATGTCAGATTTGAAGATGGGCGGATGAGATTAATAAGTACATGCAGAAAGAGGTTGTAGATGCAGATTTACTCTCAGTCAGCAACATGACAAGCAAATTAGCAACAATGTATAATGATGATCAGCAGTCAAAGATGAGCAAATTACCTAACAAGAGGAGGGAAATAACCGTAGACACACCACAAATAAAATAACAATCGCTTAAAAAAACACAAAGGTCAAATTGTCTAGGCAGGGTAATGAGCACTGATCAAGTGATTTGCGTGCTTACCAGTGTTAAAATAATGCATATATTAAAACTAAAAATCAGATGATAATCTCCACATGAGCCTGGAAGTGTAGGGAAATTACAGCTGGCCAAAGAAAGCAATTTGAAAATGTTAATAATTAAGGAATTGGAAATGTTGATTTAAGGTTAGGAGGAATGTGTTTTTAAGGGTACCTTTCTGGGATCTAACGAGCTTAAATTGTCATAGAATGAAAGAAGGAGATACATTTAATTTAATGTAGGGTAATGTACAGATCCTACAGAAGGCATAAACACTTATTGTAACATTTATTGTTTTTTGTTAAGGCTGCAACATACAAAGCCATTGTAAACAGATTTGAGATTCCAACCATGAGCAACAGTTTGGGTGGGGCCCTTTTCTGTTCCGGCACGATTGGGCTTCTTGCACTAAGCCAGCTCCAAAAAGACTTAGGCTCTGTTCACACCTAGGCATATGGAATATGTGCATTTGTCGCACGTTTCGTGACTCGCATTTTTACCGAGATTCGCGGTAAAAAACGCGCGACAAACGCGCGTTTCCGAGGGCTACTTGCTGTATCCTAATGGATCCGCGCGACAAAAATGCCGCAAAGAAGCTCATGTACCTTTTCAGGCGCAGGCTGTTTTGTAGCGCGTTCAGACGGGCTGAAATACGGCAAGGTGTGAACCATACCCATAGAAAACAATGGGATTTTCATGTTTGAGCGTTTTGTAGAGCGTTCGTAGAGCGTTGACCGCGCTACAAAACGTACAGGTGTGAACCAGGCCATAGGGGTTTATTCACAAAGCTAGCCAAAGGATCAGCCGCAGCTCCAGCTGATCCTTCAGCTAGCTTCGGTTGCGGGAGCCCTTTGGTTCAGTCGAACCGAAGGGCTGCTGTACGGGCTATAGTGAATAGCTCCCGAAGGCGGCCAAGCGGCTCAGCCAAGCCGACGGCATATTCTTTGGCTCGACTGAGCCGAAGTGACAGCCGAACGCCTCGCGAATGACAGCTGGGTGCAGCCAGCCGTGAGCTCACAGCTGGCTCCACCCAGATGTAATGACAGATCAGCGTCCCCAAATGACCTGGGACGCTGAATTGTCATTAAACAATGAAAACTGGGTGACGTCATGGCTGGCTTTGCCCAGTTGTTACTCATTGGCCGGGACCTGGTAGAAGTTTCTAGCAAGGATCCATACAAGCCTGGAGTGAATAGCTGAACAGCGTTCGGCTCACTTCACTTCGAGTGGGTTATTCACTCGGCTGCCTTCAGCAGCTTTGTGAATAACCCTGATAGTTTGCTGAGTTTGGTGTGAAGGAAATTGAGTGACCTTTATTAAGCCCTGACCTCAACTCTATTGAATACCTTTGGGATGAACTAGAGTGCTCATTGCAAGCTAAGTGGTCTCATTCAGCATCAGTACCCGATATCACATATTCTCTTTTTGCCGAATGCTCACGAATTCCAACAGACAACTCCAAAATATTGTGGAAAGCCTTTCCAGAAGAGTGGAGGTTGTTAAAACTGCAAAGGAGGAGGAGCACTCCATATTAATGCCTGTAGATTTGGAATGGCATGTCCAAAACTCATATAAGTGTGATTGTCAGGTGTCCACAAACCTTTGGCCAAGTTGTGTATATGAGCACTTGGAAATTGAGTAGTCTCTGGTTCTATCATAACAATCAGATCCCAGTAGGAAAAAATGTCCCCATGACATGTAGGCTTTAGACACTCCCATCATCTTGCCTAGGTAACAGACTAAACAGTTTGGTCATATTCCCACTGCTAATTTATCTAATACAATAAATGAGGTAGACTGCAATGGAATTTAGGTAGAATACTTTAGTTACAGTCTAAGGCCCCTTTCACATTGGAACCATCAATTCTGATCAGCAGGGGATCCATGCACAACTTCTGATCAGATTTGCCTGAAAAACTGACAAGTAGACTTGAAAGGGGCCTTAAGTAGGTATCAGATATGAGTTAATTAAATCTGCCTATTGTTACAACTATAAAAATGATTTAAATACAAATATATTCCACCTATATTAGGCCTGTACTGGTATACATTTGAAAGAAGGTCTCCAAATACCTTGGAAATTCCAAGTAAAGTTTGAGTTTGTAGTTAGGCTGTTCTGTTTAGCTTAAAATGGACATATCAGTAACTTTGCAAATCCGTATGAATAAATTCCTGATGTGCCCCAATATGCAACTACAGTTTAACTTTAAAAAAAAATCAATTTTTACTGTAAAAAATAAGTTCTTGAGCTCCAAATCCTAGGCACATTCTCCCAATATCTGCATGAGAGGATGAATCTGGGAGAATGATGACAACAGTCCACTGCAGCAAATGGATACATTTCCTCAGTCTCTTCACTCCCAGTGATCACTAGAAGTGTGCACTGTAACTATATGGCAGCTTGAAAGATGAGGAAATAGAGATGTACACAGTGCTTTAAGAGTTTAGAGATGGTAGATGGTTACCCTGAATAATACTTCAGGAGACAAGGAGACACACATTTTCATCCAGTCATTGCTGAAGGGGAGTGGCCAATCCCATTCCTTTTTTTTTTTTTTGCAATTTGGAAACTCTGGGACACATCTGCTGAAGATCCTAGAATGCCCTCCCTGCTAACTTTCTTCAATAGGAAGTCTGATGTCAGGAAAAGCACAAGTACTAAGAGGATTCTCATTGTCACCAAAATGATTTAACACTGATTCACAAGTTTGAAAGAGACTGGTTAAGCAGGAAGCAGAGAAAGAAAGCTACACAGCACAGACCTCAGGAAGAACAGTTCCACTGCCCTTCTACAGAACCTCTATAGAGCTGTGTGGGCATTCTCTGCAACAGTTTATACACAATCCATATTAAAGTGAATTGAGTGATGTTTCTGACTTTAACACAGCCATCCTGTCTATTGTTAGTTAGTAGTTGCTGTCTATTGTGCGTTAGTATTAGTAGCTCACTAAATGCGTTGAATTGTTGCCTGGAATTGCTGTTTAAAAGAAAAAATCCAGTTAATGGCCAAAATATTTAAAATAAAGTATTTTGACATTTGCATATGTCAGGAGAGCCAATTATACTTTAAAAGCGGACTCCGTAAATAAAATAAATCTCCCAGACTGCATGTTCTCATTAATTTTAACAGTAACAAGTTTAAAAGATTTGTTTATATGAAAATCAAAGCAGCTATTCAACTACATCATAGACTTTTACTATAAACAGTATTCATCACATCCATCATTACCAAATGTGACAGATTTTCAGGTTGTGGTCTCTAAAAACATAGTCAGAATGATAATTTCTCCTAGTATTTAGTCTGCTGGGGTACCCACCATATAGATTATTGTGTTGTTCTGTTTAAAGAATGATTGTCATATCTTCTAATAATCATGATGAGTCCCAATTTGCACATTTGAAATTCGTACAATTTTGACATATAATCTGTAAAAACAAAAAAATGAACTTTCCATTTGTAGTTTATTATAAATAAATCTTGAGTTGTTCTAAACATTTTCAGATGCAAAGTTGGAAGTGCATACATTAACTACTAGAACTTCAACATGTTTTTGACATATGTTCTCAAGCATTAGCCTTTCTTCACATGCGTTGTGAAATGAACTGTGTTAAGTGGGATGGAGCCAAAGACAGGCTAGATAACACTTGTCAGGGGTGAGGCCGCTACGTTTTACTCTAGCTGCTTATAATATCTTTGCTGCCATCACATCCACAATCATTGACAGCTGGAGAAACAGACATAGCACATACAAAACACACATGTACTCCACATTGTTTCTTTGCTTCATTACCAAATATTAAAAAGATAAAATAAGTACTGTTAGTATGCAGAATATGGTTTGTATATTTCACTCATACATAATTAAAATGTTACAAATCTTTTGTTTAAAATTTAATTTTTAGGGCCTGATGTGGTGCTTTTTTGGTGTGTTAAAATGTGTTGTGTTAAGGCAGCCCATTAAAATGAATGTGCTGGCAATGTCCCACAAAGTCCAAAAAATGGACATGCACCATTTTTGACAACCTGGTAGACACCAAAATGCCTGGCAGTTCTTTACCGTCTTTTGTGGTGCACTGCAAAGAATGCACACTGGAGCTGAATTGTCTTAGTGCATCGGTTTGCCATTGGAAATGAATGGCACAGCAATGCACTAACGCACATAATACACATTAATGTGTACTGTGCTAATGCACTGCACCACAAAGGTTTTCTTGTGCAGGCTAGTGTCCACTGTGTATAGGTGGCGGTGGGCAATGCTTTGTGCTGTTTCAGTGCATCACACTGTTTACGTTTCTTATTTTTTAAATTTAATTGAAGTATCACAAAAAGACACTTCATTAAAGTCAATGAAGTTAATGTTACATTGAACAACATTGCATTAACCGGCTGTGACTCCAGTTGAGCTCTGGTGAGTTGTAAAATATACAACACGTCTGCATTTTTTTGTAACGTGCTGCGACCTACCTCAGGTCAACATTTCAGTGTGAACAGGGCACATAGAAATAAATGTTTTAGTGGTGACCAGCATTGTTCCTGTGCAGAAAAATGCAGGTCACTTCGCATAGTGCAAATGAGCACTAAAATATACTTTTCCCATATAGTGTAGGTATTGCCATTTTTTTCCTGTGTTGGATAGAGTGGGAAAAGGTTAGAACCTCTGTCAGGTTTTTGTTGCTTTCTGTGTTCTTGCTGGGTAGATTCACCCTAACTTTGGAGGGTCCAGGTAGGCCATTATCAACAAGCCAAAGTCTTTGAACTGTCTTCCACATCTCCGTCTTCTCTGTTGAAACCTCGTCTTCGCTAGTGCTGCCTGAATGCTTCCATGTTCTCAGGTTAACCTGGGGGTGGTGAAACTGGGTCAGCATGCAGCTACGTACAAATTTTCATGAGGGGGTCCCTGTAAGAAAATTGTCTGGCCCTTAGACCCAGGCTAAGTCCTTAGACCAGTGGATCTCATGTTACCCAAAGGTTAACAACCTTTGGTATCGTTGCAGCTGTTTAACTTGATTAATTAACAATATTGAGGTTGGAATTAAAAATGCTTCAGTGTTTGCTGATGATACCAATATATGGGGGGGGGGGGGGGGCAGCTACATGGCAGATGAGGTTCATTATTGAAAAATGCAAAGTTATGCATTTGGGTGCTAAAATTGTGCATGCAAGCTTCTAAGTAGGAGAAGCCTCTCTGAGGAAATCAGAGGTGGAAAAAGATTTGGGGGACCTTGTAGACCACAGACTTAGCAAAAGCATGTAATGTCAAGCTACAGATAACAAAGCAAGCAGATTACTCTCATGCAATAAAAATCATTTTTACTCAAGAAACATCTCTAAAATTCCAAATGTACAAATTTATCGATGGTGACTGTATTATAGGTAATACACTGTTTACTCTAAGATCCCTGAAGAAACTACAAAGCCACCACCTTGGGTTGGATTGGATGAAAGAGTTTTCATCTCAAACTGCGCAGTGAAACTGTGGAACTCCCTTCTGCAGGTAGTGGTATCAAATGAGAGTATAGACCAGGGGTGGCAAACCCACCACCCCCCTCCCTTCCCTTTGAGGTTGTAACAGCCTCTACTTTTTTGGAAAGGTTTTTTACAAGATCTTGGAGTGTGACTCTGAGCATGTGTGCCCATTCAGTCAGAAGAGAATTTGTAAGGTCAGGTACTGACATTGGATAAGCAGAACTGGCTCGTAATCGGTGGGGCTATTCATCCCAAAGGTGCTCACTGGGCTTGAGTTCATAGTTCTGAGCAAAACAATTGATTTTAACCACACCTAACTTGTGAAACCCTAACTTTATGGACCTAGCTTTGTGCACAGGTCCACATTGTTTAAAATTCTTGTTTTTTGTATGCTTTAGCTAACAAAAAGCTTGATAGGAAAGACCTGATTTCAGGGGGATAGTTGGATGTCCACATATGTTTGATCGTATAGTAGGTGTGATGATCAGGTGTCTACAAATGTTTGGCCATACAGTGTAGCAGGTGAAATGTTATGCAGTTATTTTTAGGTTCCTGCAATTTCAGAACTTTATGAGTCCCTAAATTTAAGTCATACTGTTATGTTAATCTTGATTTTTGGGTGCTGACCTTCTCTTCCTGTTAGATACTGTCACAGCCCATCACGTAAATATCATATGTTGAGTCAGAGGAGGTGGTGAGCTAGGTGGAGAATAGCATTTTATATCTACTAAGAATGTAGACTTTCTCAGACATTTGTATCACTGAGCTGAGTTGTATGCACCTAAGGGTGACATTTAGCACTCTGAGAAAAGAAAGAGGGGATTTAAAGTTATTGGGTTTCAGAGGGAGGCAGGCTGCATGCAAGAAACCACAAGAACTGAAGTGATGTTTCCCAAATTAAACTGTTTTTTTTTTTCTAAAACTACATTGGAATGTATTCAATGTAGACATAAACAAAGCAGATACAGTGGCTACAGTGGCTGGCAATTCTTTATTTATCTCTCATTAAATCTGATACTCATCAAGTATCAGAACTCATGTTTGACTCAAACAATAAAAGTGAAATATGGTTAGTTGCAACGGGTTAAGACATCATTGTTGTTTAAAGAGAATGTAAGCAGTGTGTTAGGTATGTAGAGATTATCCACTCATTTGGTCTAATTTTTTTGCTCAGCCACTTAGATCACTATTTGGCTAATGAAGGTGCAGTTGGGGTGTGTAGGATTTTTGTAACCATTAGCTGGAGTAATTAGTAGGCATGAAAACCTGAATTCTGATACCCTCCCTCCAAAATGCCACAACAAAAGGCATCTCCAGGAAGTGTATGCCCAGCCTTAGCTTTTTTCTAGTTTTAAATAGAGTAAAAAAAAGTATATAACCAGAAGGATATTCTAGATTTCTACAGCTATCTGGGTCTCCATTGGATAGATTTCCCTCTTTTCTTGTCCTTTTGACAATAGTTTTTCCAGATAGGGAGGAGAGACGCCGCCTGCTCACAGCGCTCTTTTCCCGTAGCGCTCGGCCTTCTGTGACAGCTTCTCTCCTCCCCGCTGGGACACAGAGCAGCGCCCAGCGGGGAGGATAGAAAGAATGGATGCACCGCTGTATCGGCCAGAAAATGGCACTGTCTGCACTATGCCAAAAGTGCCATTTTTGGCCGACATATCGGTGCATTTTAATTTTTTGTTTGACTTAGCTATATTGCTGTAACAAGGGGGCTACTTATAAGACAGCACTTTAATTGACAGCTACTCTTTATGGATACATCATGGGTCGTTTGGACCCCTGATGCCTACCCTGTATTCAGGAAACTCTGATCCAGGACACAGCATCCTCGATAAGCTGCTTTACCCATTTCTCATAGCTGAGCACTTCTGGGTTCACACTTCACAGGAGAGATGGAGGACAGGATGTTTCTCCATCTCTGCCCACTTGCCTTCCTGATGTGCCTTTTTTCAGTCCTGGGCTCCCAGGAGAAGCAGGTAAGCCCTAGGGCCGAGGACCTGCCTAGACAGGGATGGGGGATGCACATAAAAAAGCACCATAGAAGCAATCAGGTGGCCGTATAGCTGCTGGATCAGTTTTACAATATAGCCCACAGTCTGCTCTTAAAAAGTAAACAAACTCAGAGCTGCTAATGTGGCCAAGGGTATGCAAATTAGTCAAGTTAAAAGGCACAAACTGATACTACTCAATTTGGTTCGGGATGCTAGGAATCAATGACCACAAAGGGGCTGAAAGAGAAAGTATTTACATGTAATCACTGTAATAAACATTAAGTACAGCACATTACCAAAACTTTTATGTAGGTTTAGTATTGTCAGTCAGTGTCACTGCTTTGTGCCTTTGGAAGCTTTTACCTTGCTTTTTGCATGCTTCCTTTCTCCAATTAAATCAGCATAACACCAGAGCCTGCCATCTCAATATCTGCTCTTTATACTGAAGTAATTTGTTTGCACTTTCTTAGAGTTCTCAGTATATCACGTGATACATAGCTCCTGCATTTCAAAATCTTTCAGTAGCGTTTACAACTCACAAGACTTCACAGTAGTTCAAGAACTTGTGAATCTGAAGAAGTAACAGATGCGCCAAGCATATTTTCCAACGTAGACACTTTTCTTCTATTAATTATATCGATGTAAAGAACATATCAACCTGCCACACATCAGTCAATACTAACCACATAAAACTGCTTTAATTTGCCATTGGTGGAATGGTTTGATCATGCAGGACAAATTTACAACTGACAACAAAAAGTAAAGTAAAAGAATAATACCAACATCACACAGCTGAACTTACAAATAAATCAAGAAATGTTTGTGTGTATATTGATAGCAATTATGTTTATAAAAGATTGCCGTAGAAAAAGAAGTAGCTCAATTAGTGTTGGTGTGGAGGCCTGACTGAAGCATAATGGATTTGTTTTCAGGCAACACAGAGCAAATCTACATTATATTCTGCACTTACTATAGATCACCAAGTATAACAGATTTCAAAATGAGCATTTGTGATCAAATCTGATGAAACTAGACTAAATTGTGCTTTTTCTGCAAGGCAAATGGTGGTAACCTGATGCAACCAATTAGCCTAACTTCATTATACAGTTTAATTGGTTAAGATGGGTTACTGCACTTTGCTCTTTGTATTCCCTTACTAAAGAACCCAGTTTACTAATTTTGTAGTTTAGTCTTTTTAAAATAATTTCTATCACAAGCTGCTCAAAAATACTTTTTCAGTAAATAGATGAATTAACTCTCAGTATATAGCAGGTCTAATTGCTGACTACTTGAAGGATATCTAAATCCAAGAACAAAAATGTAATATATTTCAGGGTACCAGTCCTTATAGAGGGTGGCTGCATTCGTTTTTCAGGCTAACAACATTTTCAGCAAGTGCAGAAAATACATGTTGATCTTGCTAGAAACGCAGTGTCCTTGTAACTTCCTGTAACCTAAAATGAAAGTACAAAAAACCTTATATTCCTTTCAAGCCATCTTCTGTAAACTACTAATTTACTACACCCCCTGTAATGAAGATGAAGAGAGGAAGACATCAGGAGTGCAACCAAATGATAACAATGGAGTGAGAGTAGCCACCCAGGGACAGGGAGCGTGTTATTCACAGGATTACCTGGTGAAAAAAAAAGAAAAAAAAAGCCTGAAAAAAATAAAACGAATGCAGCCACCACATGTAAGAACAAGCAAACTGCAATATATGACATTTATGTTTTAGGGTTTAGATTACTTTAAATTACTGCCTGCTTACATTTGTATTCACTTTGAAACATATATTACCCTTGCTTATAAATGTGCCCGATGAAGATGGCTATTTTTCATGTTTTACATGTGTTTTCTATGCAGTACACCCTTGATATAAGTAAGACAAAAAATAATTTACTAAGCCGTTACTGATACTCATTGCATGAAGTCTTCCCCAATTACTTTCATGGTTGTAAAGATGTGGTTTCTTTCTTCTTTTTTTTACCATCTTCATCACTCTGCTCCTGAGACATTTCCTATGAGAAAACAACTTTATCTTTTTTGTAAGTCGCACATTAGCAACAGAAAATACCAGATTAGTCTAACAGGTACAAATATGGTGCATCGCTGGGAGGTGATGTTCGAAGAAGGGAGATTGGGGGAATCATCCTGGCGGGAGTCTAATACCTCTCATTCTGTGCTGCAGCTGAGCCCCATTTGACTGACAGGCAGATGAGAGTCTAAGAGCAGTTCACATCCCACAACTGCTGGCATGTGGGTCTGATGGAGATTTATTTCAGGATAATTAGCAGTGAGTAGATTGAAAGTTTAAGGAACTGTGTAAAATTACCTAGTCTCTGACAGTAGAACAATAATGAAAGGAAGAACTATAAAAAGCAGATACGACATTTTAAAAGAATTTAATTATTTTGTTGTTTTTAGGTACTTGTAAACCTTAAAAACTGTATTTTGAAAATCATCCTGGTTCATCTGGAGTCAGAAGGAATCATCTGGATTTCGGACAATTATTGTATAATGTATTATATTTATAATATTTGTGTATGTTATTGTTTACAAGGTAATTTTTCTTTAAATTGGAATTGGTGCTGACACTGTCCTTCCTTCTGGAGGGTGGCAACTTTTGTTCCCCATGGTCCCATTTTTTCTTTATAAAGTAGCCACGGCTTCAAGCCCACTCCTGTGATGGACTACAATCTCAATGCAAATTAGTGAACTAAATGTAAGATTGTAGTGTATTTGCCTCTCCCTGTGCCTTTTTAGGAGGTTGGGCTACCTTCTGGCAAACCTGCACCAAAGTCATCCTCTGCTATATATGCTCCAAAATGCTCTTATAGATTAGAGTTAGGACCACACTACACAGTGGGGCCTTGACGAGGCAGTAAGGCTTCCACATATTTTGCAAAAGTTGTGTAACTAAAACCTGTTTTTAACCCTTTTCTTTGCATGGCTGGTGAGTGTGCTGGAAAATGTTCCATGTGCACCTTGCTTTAAAGCTAGTTAGAATTGATTAGTGTGTTTTCATGTGTTTCACTTTGGTGTGAGGACACACTTGGGGCTTGTGATGTGCGGGGCCTCTGATGTGTCCCTGCACCTTTAAGGAGGTTGGGCTACCTCCTGTCAAACTTGCACCCAATTCATCCTTTGTTATATATGCTCCAAAATGGAGGCTCTCATAGATTAAAGATATGACCACACTACACAGAGGGAATTGATGAGTGTGTTTGCAATTTGTGTCACTTGGTGGCACATTAAAAAGCCCCCTTTCAAAGGTCAGGAAGTGCATCATTGATAGTTGGTTGCTATGGGGATGAAACACAGCATTAGTTCTTAGTTTCCCAGGACTGGGAAGTTGTCAATTCTGCTTGACCAAAATCCAAAGCTCATCCCTACCTATCACACATCTCCTTAGGCATCTTTCAAAGGTCTTAATTATAGTTTTATTTAAAGTGATTTTAAACCTTCATATTTTATTTTATTTTTATAATTAGGAGTGCCAGAGGTACTTGAATTCACTTTTTTTTTTTTACTTTAAACTTTTTTCTTGTTTTCTAGTTGTCTCCTTACTATGGGCCCTCCCCCCTGTGTGTGGGTATCTCCATCAGCTAGTCACTGAGGAGTGAGGAAACACCGTGCGTGTGCATTCACAGCTGTGCCCGCATCTAGTCGTGTGTGTCCATAGACACACACAGCATGTGGATAGGCAGAGCTACTGGGCACTATGCCTTTAGTACTACTTTTACTGTTATTTACAGCCACTTTCCTATGTAATGGGGTTCACTGCTACCTGTTAAATGTAAATGTGGCTCATGATGCGCCTTAATATTTGGGAACCTCTGATCTGTAGGCTCATTTTATTCTGCAGGAATTTTTAGTGAGCTTGGATCTGCCTAAGCTTATCTATAATATTTCCAGGATGCTGGAAATATACAGTCATTTGGCACACATACTAGGTACACAGTCTAATGTACAGACAGATGTGCCCTCTACTTACTCCAGGCTTCTTTATCATGCTGCTCTCTATAATCATGTATCAGTTTGGCCAAACAGTTACAGTATATAACTCATGCAATATAAATGTGTTCTATGTGTGAAGAAAAATTAATTTCTTGATTTTTTGTTTTACCCTGAAGACTTACATATAAGAATAAAAAAAGAATTATAATAAGTAGGGATCTACTGATACAGTTTATATTTTAAATTATAATTATATTTAAGATATTTTTTTCGGGACTCGCCAATACTGAGTACTGATACTGGTATCGTGTGCCCCGATTATCAGGAAGTCAGGTGGGGGATCATGACCCGTCGTCTGGCTTCATGATTGCCTAGGAAGCCGGTGTTCTATCGAAAGAACACCGGCTTCACTTGCCGAGGCTGCCAGGCTTCCTGACCGGGAGGTGGGTCATGACTCACTGCCCAGCTTCCTGATTGACTAGGAAGCCAACTTCACTTGTTCCTAGGCAGCCTTGCAGCCAGGCTTCCTGACCAATCAGGAAGCCGGGGGGCGGGTCATTATGTGCCGCCCGGCTTTCCTGATTGGCCAGGCTGCCTAGCAACAAGTGACGCCGACTTCCTAGCCAATCAGAAAGCCAGGAAGCGGGCGATAACCCACCACTCGGCTTCCTGATTGGAAAGGAAGTCCGCTCCATGCTCCCTCGGCACTGCTGGTCAGAGGTAGATCTCCCTCTGACCAGAAGTTCTGGTATCGCAGGTAAGTATGAGTATTCACCCAAATACTCGTTATCTGCACCGATACCGATACTAGTATCGGTATCGGTGCATCCCTAATAATAAGATAGAGAGACTTGGCAGTCTGCCTTCTCCATAAAACTTTTCCTTCATAAACATGACTCTATATAGTCTTTCCACAAATCCTGATTTGAATATGATCATAAAAATGTAGTACAAGCATATTAGCGAGAAACGTGCTATCAGGTAAATGTTACATTAAAGGAAAGCTTGCTTGAAAAGCAAAGGCAGGCTCCCAACTGTTGGGCCTATTTACACTGTTGTGTTGCTGGAGCACATAGCAAAAATACCATGTTAGCGCACAATACAACGGTGGTGCTATTAATTTTGAATGGTGTTATTCCAGTGACTTATGAGTCACTGATGCTGAGCAAATGGATCATTCACTTAGAATGGCATTTCAACCCACAGTAGTTGGCAGCTCACCTGCAGTACACATGCCATGTATTGTGGTGACCTGCCTTGCAAAAAAATGCTGCCAGTGCATTTTTTCATGTGTGTGATGTTAGCCCATTCAAAGTAAAATGGCTGCCTAAGCACAGCATGCCTAAATGTACAAAAATATAAAGTGTTAAACAGCAACTTTACACATATCTTCAAAATAACAACAAACACACCTTTAGAAATGTTTAGTAATGACAATCTACAAACACATACTTCCAGATAATTGCAGGCTTTTTATTTTTTGCAAACCTTATTTTTCTTTTCTTCCCCAGTCTTCTGACAGTTGCCATTTTAACTAAATCTCATTTCACTTCCTGGAACTCTGGCACATGTGACTAGGAAATTTGACCATGCACATCATCTCAGAGAAGGAAAATGCCTTTCCCTGAGATCTCATGAGATTTCCCAGCAATGCTATGCTGATGTAACCTTCCCAGGATGCAATGCTTGGGCACATTATATAATCTGTGCCAAAGTGGACCAGGAAGTAGAAAAAAGTAAATTCTAAGTAAAATAAAAATATTTTGGTTTAACTAATGAATATAAGATTATTTCATATCAGCATGCAGAGCTGTATGCTGATGTGATATTTAGTCAAAGGGGGTAACACTTTAACAAACATGCATTTACAAAATACATAGTGTGAATGGGCCCTCAACATGCATCCTTTGCAAACAAAAGAGGCAAATGTAGGAAAATATCAGAAACAGAAGCAAAAAAAGGTCAAAGTTAAGTATAAAGAAAACTTAAACTCACAGAAATATGTGGCTAGCCATTATTGATGTCCTCCTGAACATGCAAAAGGGTTAACTGCTTGTTTGTGTCTAGGTTAAAAAAACAAAGATATACTCACCCATAGCTCCAAGCCAGCTTCTTCTTAGACCGGTCCATGGAATGTCTCTTCCCTTCCTCTACAGCGGTCTAAGGTCCAGTAAATCATCACGTAAATACATTGTACAAAGACAAGAGGATGGTGAGGAACATTCCAATGTGCTGCAGAGGAGGGGACAGGCTGGAAGGAACGCTGTGATGGCTGGCCAGTTCAAAGCTTTGTATTTAAAAGTATTTATAACTTTGTAAGTATTTCTTTATTTTTTTAACACCTAGACAGAAATAGGCAGTTAACCCTTGCAGTGTGAGGGTAGCCCCACTGCAAGGGTTAATAAAAAAAAGTTCTGCTTTAAAGTACAATTAATGCTGCTGCTTGATGTTTTAAAGTATTAGCTTTCTGTGGAATCAGCTGTTCCCCTGAGCACTGGCCCTGATATCCTGATTTAGAGTGGCTCCTTTCCCTTGCAGGGTCCTTTGGAGCCACCCTTGTATGTGTTAGTAAGCTGGTGTTAGTAAGTCGGATTGGAAAGCAAGCTATAAGCACCTGCCCCTCTCCCTGTGATTCTGTGTAACATGATCACTAAACACCAGCTTTGCATACAATATTCTGTCCGGGAAGGGGGGTGCTACTATGAATACTAGAGAATGGGGGATGGATAGATTAGGGAGAGCTCAGTTGTAATTTACACAGACTGCTTGCATAGCACAGAGGTGACCATTTCCATGAGGATATGAAGATTAAAGCTATCAAAAAACATACTTGTCTGAGTTCACATACAGCAAATGCATATGCCTGCTTCATATACACTCAGTGTACATTGCTGACATATGTTTTTTTTTAACAATACCTCCACAAAGGTGGAAATGGCCTTTAAGAGCTCCCTAGAGGATCGATGCGAGCCGACTACATCATAGTGTTTTTCCACTTTTGCAGCCAAACGTGGATTACACCTTTTTTATATTTGTTACATGTTCCCATTCACACAACACACCTAATAACATAATTGCTGCTTACATTTTTAAGTGCTTTCTACCTTAATAAAAATCATGCCTAGCTTCCCCCATGTAATGTTAAGGAGGGGGCTGTAGGGAGTTATGTTTAACCTTATTTTCCCTGTCTGTACTGTGCTGAAAATTTAATTATCAGTTGTAAACTATATTTAAACACTGTCTGTCCTAACAAAGGGTTAAAGACTTAGAGGCATTGTATTTTATATAGATAAAGCTCAGTCTGACCGCGAGTTTGTGCCTCTACTTTCACTCTCTAACTGCTCAGCATTGGCCTTCACATAAGGGTAAAACATTTTTTTTAAATAACTGTTTTTTAGATATGCTGTGTGACTGGAAACATGTCTACAGATGCTTACGAAACAAACTGTCAATGAGTATTTTTTTTGCAGGCAGATGGGAGCCAGTGGGGGATTTGATCAAAAATTTAAAAAAACAACTACATGACTGAAATTTTGAGATTATGCTACTTGTATTCCTGAAGAATAAACAGGTGACATCACACTTTGAAAATGAAGATTTACTAAAATGACACAATCCTGTTAAAAGACATGGCAGCTTCTTTCAGATACGTGTAAAACTTAGACTCAAATATATTTTAAACAGTTTGCTAGCAGAGAAAATAACCGTTGACTGAATGAGGATTTCACTAATTAGATTTTCTTTAAGCACCTGTTCTTGTAATATCGCATGATAGATGTTTGTTCCTCCAGCTTTTGCAGTTTCCCTCTCCAAATGAAAGATTGCCTCACAAGGCTATTTGTCTCATAAGCTAAACAAGAAGTATCAGTGTCAAACCCTAAGGCTAACTAGTCTCCCATGCATTTCTTCAAGGAAGGAAGGAAGATCTGCAATTGTACTGTTTATTGCAGAAAGGATATTACACCTCCAGTGTGGTCGCTGATAACATAAATACTGAAAACATGGCATTTTTAAAATGGAAAACTTCCCCTTTTCTCCACTACGCTGTCACTTCTCTGACAAACCACAACCATAAAAATGTGAAACACTTGTTCTACATAGGCACTAATGACACACAATGCAAATTTGTAAAATAAAAATCACACATATGAAGCCTGCATGTTTTATTGCTGTTTTTGTAAACAGCAACACTGTAGTTTTATGGGAAGGGATTTATAGAGGTAAAATATACTATTTTTTTGAAGTATAACCTAATCTATTCTAAAAATGGTCTTACTGAAAGTTTTACTGGTACAGAAAAAGTGATGGCTTATAAAGACTTAAAGGGCTACTTCGGCGTAATCTATCAGGCTGGCATCTAAGAAGCTAAGAAGCTGGAGAAGGGTAGGTAAGGGAACTATGTAAATTGATCAAGAAGTTAGTCTAATCTGTAGGTCTTGTTTACATGGGTTTTAACTAATATAAGTGTGTAGTTTTTGCAAAGCATTTGCAAGATTTTTGCCAAGTTTTGAGCAGCTTTGTTAAACTATGTAACGTGTATCTAAACCAACATTTTTTAAAGCTTTGGATAGAGCAAACCTCCAAACTAGTGATCCAGTTCCACTGAGTTTGCCCAAGCCCACTCAAAACCGTGACAGCCACCCCCTCTTCCTTGCTCTATCAATTGTGGAAAAACACATTCCCCACCCCGCAGCTTTACATCACAAAAAGGGGCACGGAATACCTCCACTGCAACTGCGGCCACTGATTTGGCCAGAAGGGGAAAATGTGGCAGTCACCGTTTTAAGTGGGCATGGGTGAACTCAGGTGAATTGGGTTTGGACCAAGCCCAGACTCATTTCTACTCACAACTGTCCCTCATATGGAACATAATCCCTCTGTCCCTCTTTTCTTCTCAGTTGTTGCCCTTTTTGGTCTGATGTACAGATATCTACGAAAAGGTTCCATTTAACAGTGAAAAGTGTTATTCTGCCTTCAACCTTCATCCTATCTCTTAATTATCTTGTTTGCTATTTTGAAAAGCCAGTATAAATTGAAATTAGTCATGGAAAAATTGTTAATGGTCCACATAACTGGGTGCGTGGCAGGGGTGTGAATGAACCCTGAAGCGATGATGAATGTGTCACTTCCGGTTTCTGAGCTGTCATTTCCCTGACCATTAACATGTGTGCAAAAATGGCCCTGGCAGCCAAACGGTTAATGGCTTCAACAAAGCTGCTTGAAGATAGGCGAAAGCTGAAATGTCAAAAAAAGCTTTGCAAGAGCTATTTGTACACAATGTTCTTGTACAAGCTGAACTTCATGTGAACAAGACCTTAGGTTCCCAATCCTCAAATTCAAACAATTTTAAAGTCCCACTCTTTGAATATTATGCTACTTGCCTGTTTACTCTCAACAGGGGCTAAACATTTCCCTGGAGACTGTAATATGCCTGGCACCTAATGAAGTGGGTGCAGTTTGCATGTCATGGAAATAATTAGGTATAGGACTTTCAACTAGTTGATTGTGGAAATACACTCAAAATATTTTCTTCCATTTCAAAATCACTTGATAGGTTATCTGGGAGTTACTCTTTCGAGTACCACATCTCTGATGAATAGTTAAAATTAAAAAAGAAACACATTTTAATTTTCTTAACACTTTTGCTAAAATTATTCCAGCAGCCTTTAACAAATGCAAATACAGAGAGATAGCTTTTCTAAAAGCAGTGCTACGCCTTTCAGAATGATTGGGTTTATTCCGTAAATGTATTTTCACTGTTGCAATAAAATGGGGATATCACCTACTTTATAATTGTTGCATATTCCCATTGACATAGCATAACTTAAAAAAAATAACAATGCAGCTTGCATTTTTACTTGCTTTTTACTTTCTTGAAAATACTACCTAGCTTTCCTTGTCTATGTAATGTTAAGGAGTTAACATGGAGTTATTATTACCATAATTAATCCTGTGCTGGCAGATCTCATTATCAGTTGTATACTAGATGTGTGCAGTCTGTCCTAACAAAGGGTTAAATATTTCAAGGCTTAGATGGTATATGGTATGTTAATGCACTTAAGAAAAAAAAACTGTCCCTACATCTGTCCCCTAATTGCACATTGCAAGCTTTTCTTAACAATTTCAAGCTGACTGTAGGGCCCTATGTATAAACCTGCTCCAGAGAAACAACCAGAAAGGTAAGAAAGATTTTTTCTAAATATTTAAGGTTTGCAGTGTGAATGGTAACACATAACAAACATATATAGCGGTGGAGGGTTTCTCTTGACTGGAAGGGTAGAAATACAATTTAAGGCAATGCAAGCGGGGATGATTATGAGCAAATGGCAGCTACCAGTAGCAGCTAATCAGATTACCGTTTATAGCAGGGGTAGGGAATTAAAATTCATGAGGTCTGTTGAGTAAAATGTTCATTGAGTAGAAGTCTGAATCTCAGTCCAGAAAGAACAGTCACTCAGTCCGTGTCTGTACGGCGGTCTGCCCATTCACACTGACAGCTACACTGGAACACACAGCTGCTGATCCCAGCACATCACACCATTTATTTTTTTATACATACATGATTACGTACACATACATCCTTTACTTGCACGTGTTCATTTGAATCAGATGTTGGGGGTGGCAGGGTTGGTCTTAATTTTTTTATTATCATTTATTTTACTCTTTTTTACTTTTTTACTTATCACCTTTTTTATTTTTATTTATGTTATTCTTTTTTATCACTTTTTAAAAAAATGTTTCACCTAACTTTTGCCATCACAAAGGGGATAACAAGCCCCTATGTGACAGCATTTGGAGCCGACAGGTTCTCTTTATGGAAACATAAGGGGTCTATTAGACTGCTGATGTCTCCCCTGTACCTCCAACACCAAAAATAAGCACAGGAATGTGCTTCACCTGCTTTTTACCCGGTACTTCAGCCGGCTTCTGACAGCATGAGGAGCTTAGAGCAGCACTTCATGCTTCAGTGATCACAGAGCAGTTGCCTAATCTGCTCCTGCCCTCCCTCCTAGCACTGTGTGCCATGGTCCAGGGCTCCCTAGAGAAGTGAGGGACCCAAAGAACAAGGCGGGGGGGGTGCAGGGGGCAGCACAATTGCAGCCTAGTACAAGTGATCTGGGTGGCTGTAAAGTCTGCCAGATCACTTGTAGGTGTAGGTGATGACCAAGCCCTGCCTGCCTGATGTCATTGGTTACTAGGAAGCCAGCGGTCCTCCCAACCAATGACTGAAGCAGAGGGGGGGCCTGTGTTGGATTATGGCTGGCAGTGGAAACACCGGCCCTTGGAAGCCGGTGTATCCACTGTCAGCCAGCCATAACCCAGTGCAGGTAAGTGATCCAGGTCTGGACAGCCTCTTAAGATCGATCATGAACAAAGAGTGGTTCTAGATCATGTGTTCATGTTAGCTCTGACCACATTAATAAAAAAAATGAAAGCAGCCATCCTGCTGATGAACCTTGATATCTTCTGGCTGCAGTGGTCATCTACATGTATTTAATAGTTTAACTGTCAGAAAGAGTTGCTGGTGCCCCACCTACTGAAAATGTTTCTACTATTGCAATGATTGTTATTGTGTTATGGTGTCTACTGACACCAAGCAGTGGTGCACCATCCTAATGGAAAGAGGCAAAATGTCTGTAAAGACACCATCTTAATGATAAGAAAACTGAGAAATGTTGTTGATTACAGACATGTGGGTGGTAAGACTATGAGAGCTGTGTGGAATGGTTAAGCAATACTACATAGCATTGTAATGTGAACTGCAAGCAGTTTAAGTAATTTAGTTGACTGCACTGATTGTGAATGGGGTGAATTATCCCTGAAGATAATCTGTTTTGTTCCCAAAATTGTGGTTAAAGTGACACTTTTTTTTTCAATACTTGGGGCTGATAGTTTAGCGAATGAACATTTTGAACTTAAGTGGACCGGGTATCTGCGGTTCCACTCACTCTGCCCACAAGGGGGTGGATTAGTCTAAAAAAAAATCTCCTTTTCTTCCTGTTGTTTAAGGGAAAAAACATCTGCAGGAATAGATCTAACCTCAGGAAAATGTATTTATGGTCTCAGCTCTTCTATTTCACATAGATGATTGGCATTTTTATGGACGTTAGCTATAATTATGGTGGACAAACCTTTATGAGAAAGTGTGAAAGTGTGATGTATAAAGACAGGTATACCCATTGAGGCCAATTAGGAAAAGGATTTTTTGAATACTAAATATGAACCTCTGGGGAATGTAGTGTGTGGTATGAATGTGGTCTGGACTTTCATGTAGTGTTTTTAACATGACAACATTGTCATATTTTTTAATTGGTGGTGGTCTTGTGTCTATTAATCAAATTAAATTAAATTGTTTATTAATTTTTTGTTAAAGTTATTATTTTTGGACTAAGATCACATTGGCCCAATATTTAGCCACTAGTGACCATGCTAGCGGCATTAGTTTTTTAGTGGGTAAGATAAGGCAGGGCTTGACAAATTTGCTTTTGAATCTAGGAGCCAGCTAAAAAAGTTAGGAGACAGTATTTTTCAATTACAGTTTTAATTGCTGCACACGACGATACCTGAAATGTGTAGCGCAATCCTCATTCTCTTGCGGGGGACTTTAATTTTTTTTCTTTGGATTTTTAATTTAACTTTATTTTTTTACTTGACTTCATTGCTATCAAATGGGGTGGGTCGGCTCACATGCCTCCTACGTGATAGCACATTGGTGATGACAGGTTCTCTTTAAGATGACATTAGGGGTCTATAACCCCTAGAGTAACCTTTCCACTTCAATAGCTTTTGCTCCCATTTCAACATGTAGGGATGTTGAACAAAATCATCTAAGGGAGAGTTATTCAACATCTGATATATGGTACATATCATGCCTCTGGAGGACCGTGTCCTGCTACATAAAATCTCAAAGGGAGTCCGCTTCTGAAAAGGCAAGGTATTAGAAATGGTTTGTGCATAGTGTTTAATTTGCAGATAAGAAAAAAGTGTCCCAATGTTTTTATAAAGCTATTTTGGCTAATCCTGCAGAGGACCACTGTCATCTTCAGGCTGCCGTGTTCATCTACATGATGTCTTACTGGCATCTCTCCTATTGTTAATTTTTCTACTATTGCATTGATTGTTATTGCATTGTGGTGTCTACTGACACCTAGCAGTGGTGCAGTGCCACAGTGCTTGTTATTGTGTACTTGGTATGTTCCCCTTCCTATTTGAGCTAGTTTAATTTTTATTTAGACCCTCATTCAGTAAGTCTCAAAGTTTCATAGCAGACACTAAGCTAGGAAGGTCACTGTTTTTAAAAACTGGGAAAACATTCCCTGTAATATAATTTGTGACATAAAACTGTGTTGGATTCAACTTCTGTGTCTTATTGGAGAGTTAAGCTGTCTGTGGATGCTGATGAAAAAGCAGTGGCCATACTGTTCGGACAGAAAAAAAAAGTTGCACTATTAAAAAAAATGTATTCAGTGTGCTAAATAAAAAATAATAATATGTCCTTAAAACTATGTAGAAATAATATGTAGGCATGCAAATTTGTTATTGTTGAGGTAATCAGTGCACGCTACTGCTGCTAATTTTGACCTGAGCATCTAGTCATCAAGATTTGGACATGTAGGTACAATACCGCTTTCTTTACAGATTAGTGACTTTTTATTTTATTTACCCCATGACAGGGTCACTTTAAGCAATTGGCTGAGAGTGATGTGTGACTTTGTGGCCTTTTGCTGCTAAAGAACTGCAGTAAAAATTTATTTTTCTACTTTTGGTGGTTCAAGTTTTTCTCATTCAGTGGGTGGTAACTGCTCTCAAGAATCTGGTGGTAAGGTCTCTGCCAAATTGTAGCAAACTGTTACAAGGGTAGATTTGATTTGGGACTAAGCTTATGGTGTTGCCAGACAAATTGAGTATTTCCTATACCACTACTAAAATTCACTAAAAGATGCAGGACACAGGTGAGCTGTATCATTTGCCCCTGTCACGTACCTTGGTGGAGTCTGAGTTGACGAGGGTGGCCTCCCCTGCAGCTCCAGTCCCAGAGCCCCTGGATGACAGAACAGGTGCGATGGGACACGGACAGGCACAAGTGCTGGATCATGTCATCATTGCAGGGCAGGTTAGTCTCTATGATGTGAGTGAGTCCGGGGTAGAAATCTGGCACAGGAACGGAGCATTGGAGATGCAGGATTTTAGTCACAGGAACGGAGCATTGGAGATGCAGAGCTGTAGTCACACTAGCTGAGTCGTCAACAGGCAGAGCAGTATCAGGCAACAAACAGGAGCAAAGTCGAGAACAAGCCGGGGTCAGTAACATGCAGACGAAGAAGTACCAAGCGGCAGGCAGAAGTGGTAGTCGGGAACGGGACAGGGTCACAGTAGCACAGAGTAGTGAGAAGAGTCAAACAAGCTGAGTCAATAATGGATAAACAATCAGATGTAGGGTCTTAGGAACACAGGAAGGCTGTCGATCACTCAGCACTGGATCCTTGGATCTTACAGCCTTAAATAGGCCATTGGGCACCACAGCTCGTAATGAGCATGTGCACATTTTCACGCGCATGCTGGTGAGCATGCACACAAACACATGCAAACCAGTGAGAACGTGTACAGACATGCGCAGAGGCACATGGCTGTGCACAATTCTGTGAGACACACTATGCTCATGCACAGGTGCCCGCACAGAGCTTCGGCTGCACATACTGGTTCTGGCTTCTTGACAGCCCCCCAGTGAATTCTCCAATGGAATATATAGATAACTCACTTCATCCAGTGACACCAGAGACTCAGCTGGAATGCCGAGCAACAGCTGTAAAGGCAGTGCCTAAAAGCTAGGACCACAGAGAACTAAAAAGACATGGAAGAGTATAAAACCTTGTCTGCACCAGGAACTGTTAAATCTGTTTTAGGGAAATGTCTAATTGTTGCCTTTTTACTTCATTTCTAATTACAGCAAAACGCCTGCTATGTGCTTTGTTAATGTTTGTATAGCACACGGGTAATAACAACACATACCTATTAATCATTTTGTTCTGGTCAGCCCATTCATATTAGAGAGCCCAATCTGGATTCCATCTCTCTGATAAGCCATGCAAGCATTTCACATTTCCTCTTTACACGTGTACTTGTTTGTGGAATTGTGGCTGCATTATGCAGGTAAATGAAGTGGAAAGGTCACAATAAGGACAAATACTGAAGTTATAAATCAAGACACATTTCACATAAAAAGGTTCCTCATACAAGGAAAGTAACAGAGCTTCACTCTTTCTCTGAAATTCATCCTAGCTCAACTTTACGGAGCTAAAACATCATCACCCTAGACATTTCTCATTCCAAATACTGTATGTCTCATTTCTAGTTTTAAAATATTATTTTAAAAGTAAAATCCTACGTCTGTACCCCGATGGGGACAGGCTGATTTGCCTTCTTGTCATGTATTGATAAAGCTTTAATAAAGACTATTTGCTAAAAAAAAAAAAACAATAAAATCCTCCCATGTTTCTTTTTTTTTTATCAATACACTGATATTTGAACAGTTTCACTTACCTCAATAAAGAACAAAGAATACCTTCTTCACGTCAATAAGCATCCTTATAGCTGCACACACTAATTTAGTATAAAACCAAATGACAACAAAGTGAATATAATATGTACAATGCTTATTGTGTATAATTTATATCAACAATCATAAAAACACTTATAAACAATGCAAAATATGCATAGTACTATACATGTATACAAGATATACTTGATATACTGAAGAAAATAGGGGCTGTGTGCATCATGACCTTATTTATGTGGTTATTTGTCCGAGTGAGGAGCACTCCAGTGGGTGGATTTTAGTGAAGGTCACGTCACAAGTGTGCAAAGAAAGTTTTTCACAACACGAAAAAGACTGATTGCCATTTATATTATTTGGAAGCAGGCATATGGATGGACAACGTATGATTTCACTGAATATCTCACTGAATATTTTGAGATTTCACCGCATTATTCTATGTATATTTTGCATTGTTTATAAGTGGTTTTAGTATTGTTGATATAAGATTAGTTTATACACAATAGACGTGGCACATATTATATTCACTTAGTTTCACTTACCTGCCATATTGCCCATCTGCACATGCCTACCTCCTAGTTGTTCCCCAACAGTTCCGTTAAGAAATACTCAGTACTTCCATGTCTAGGAAGCATCTGGCCCACTTATCCTCCTTCATTGTGACAACACTTTTGCCATTTAGGCACCCAGCTCTGTGCCTTGGGGGTGGAGAGACAGACTTCGAAGACAGGCTTCCTGTCTTTACTACCAGCAGCCAAACTAAATGATAGTGGGCAATGGCAACACAAATATGTGTTTCTGTGGAGAGAGGCAGTCAAGTAAATCTGTTGCTTTACCCTGCAAGAGCTTGTTTAACCACTTATCCACCTGTATATGCTCCTCCACTTCCAGGTCACTGCGGTGGTAGTTTGACTGACAAATACTCAACACTGTACCCAAATACATTTTATATAAAATTTGTATACATTTTCAGAGACAGATAGAGCTTTCTTTTGATGGTATTTGGGTTTTTATTTTTTTACAATATAAAGACAAATTACTATCTGTTATAAAACCTATCAAATAAAAACAACATGACACTACAAACACTGCCACAATTACCCCATTTAAGAAAGTAGACACCCCAAGGTGATGTTTTGCCTTAATTTTTGGGAAATGAAAAAAACATGCTGGTATTGAGGCGGTTAAAACGTGGAGATTGATAAAGGTGAACTAGATACAGCGCATTATCGCAGGTCATACATAGGTCATGCAGGCAGATATTAACAACACAAATAAATGTAGTTCTGTATCAGTAATACATCATTAAATGTATTCTTTTTAATTAAAGCAGTGCAAGAGCCTGAATTTTAGTTGGTGTCAGCCTCTTGCAGTCCCTGTGCAGCAAAGTTCAGACTGGGAGAGAGAGAGAAGCAGCACAAGGAGACAATATGCTGATAGAAGGAGAAAGCAGAATGACAGTCTGCTGCTTCTCCTTTCACTGTCCAGTCATAGGCTGGTGGATGGACAAGACCTATAAGCATTATTTATCTGCAGCAGATAAAAATGAGGTATTTTGTCTTGCCAGACAGAATTGTGTTGTGTAGCAGACATATGTAAATCTTAGAACTGAACGGACAGCAATCAAAATCCTTTGGCAGGTAAGAAAGCTCCCTTATATGTATTTTATATCTGCATTTAGCTTTTTGGCTGGAGTTTATCTCTACGATGCATACCAACAATAAGGGGTCAATTTATAAATATTTTCCCACACAATTTACGCAGTCTTTACCGAAGATTCACATATTTCTCTAATTGAATTTGAATGGGAAATCATGTGAATCCTTGATGAAAGTTGTGTGAATCCTGTGTAGAAAAAATATATAAATAGACCTCTAAGTGTTTACAGCAGCAGCTGTCACCAAGAAGACTCACTTCTTTTCACTTCTCATTTTACTTTATTTCCAAGAAACATCAATGCCCTTGAAAAATTCAAGAAAAGTTAAACTTGTAACAACATATGCCATATGCTGACATCTAGAAGATGGCATTCTATGCAGGATACAAGTTCAGTCTTTAGAAAGTCTTTTTAATTTGAAATGAATAACAAACAGGGTGGATAAAAGTGAATATTTTTTCTCTTTCAAGAGTTCTCACGGTGCTTCAGCCATCTCCAATCTCTTTAAGAAACTTCTGAAGAATAGTGCGACATAAGTACGTGCTCTTTTCTATTTCTGTTTTATAAGTCCATGCTATTGAAAGAGCGAGAAGAGGATCCTGTCCAGGTGTCCCTGCATGGTAAGATAATGGATGCAGATTGATATGATCTACAGCTAGTAAGCATTAACATCTTTAGGCATCACTCAGGCACAATATACAAGAGCTCTTACTAGCCTATTGGATAACTAGGCAGGTGTTCTCATACAGAACAACAAAAATACAAAAAAACAAATACAAACTAGAAAGGGTTTACAAGTTATCCTGTTTGCACTATTGATTTAGTAAGTCAGTCTAACAATAGCATTACAACCCTTATTTATTTCCTCAAGGTACATTTTTCTCCGAAAATTGAATGCTCTTTGATTTAAGGGAAAAGGGAAGAAAAAAGGAAAGCTTTTACCATGGTACTGAATCCTATCCGAGCACAGCTGCTAAGCTAACTGGACTCAGCTACCCACTGTGAGCTTTTGTACCTCGAATGAAGACAAGTGCTCTGGTATAAGCATAATTTCGCTCATCCCTAAATATGCCACATGCCAATCAAAGAAATGAGGTCCGTAATTATAATCCATCCCTGCCAAAAAAAATCTGCATCAGGTTTACTGCAGCAGGCTTTCTGTTGTCAGGTAAAATTTAAAGATGTTTGGAGATGGCGCATTATATATTTATAAGAAACATCACTCACTATATTTATTTGTAAGTCTTTAAACAGAAATAACACAGGCGTTGGAATATGAGGTTTTTTTTATAGGAGAAATCTACGTTATGGCAGAAAATGTTTTGTATGAAATCTCATAGAGCGTAAATGATTGCCGTAATACTAAATTAAAAGAACAAAAAGGGGCTATGTGGAAAGATACAGTTGGGCTCTTATTCACTAATCATGTTTGCCTTTTTACTGTGGTGTGATCTGCACAGGGTCTGTCTTTTTCAGGACTTAAGTGGTAGGTCTAGACTGGTGACATGCCAATTTTGGCATTTGCCATAAGTACTGAAGTATCTTTATAAAAACAGCTTTGTTGCTTTCCAAAAACCAAAAAAGGGCTATCTTTTTCAACCAGGGTGCCGTGGTACCCTGGTGTGCCTTCTGGCTTCCTCAGGTGTGCATCAACATGTTGTGGTAGTGTGATTTTGATATGAAGGGGGGAATGAAGACTGAGGTGAAGAGGGATCCTGATGTGAAGGGGGCACTACGATGTGAAAGGGGAAACCCACTAGTTTGTGTGTTTTTATGTGGGGACCCCCTAAAATCTAAGACATTTTAGACTGGGGTACCTTGAGATTTTGCATACTTTTAAAGGGTGCCATGACTGAAAAAAAAAGGTTGGGAAACATTGCTTTAAGTAAAGACATTGAATACTGACCTGTCCAGCCACCTGTCCTGCTGATATTTGCACTGTTTAAGAGCTACTGCTGCAAATTAATTTTCTATATGCAATGCACTTTGGGGTGCCCGGTCTCCTACCGTGTCCTGCAGGGACAAAGGGGCTGGTTGATGCAAGTATGGGATGTTGAGGATTCTATTAATGGTCCTTAATCGGCAAGCACCAAATTGATATTAACAATATTTTTTTGCAGTTGTCAAATTTTAGACATATTTTTTTTTAAGATGATAAAGTGACTTTAAGCTGGTCAGAATATAATAGAGTTTAAAATACTATACACTAAAATGCAAGGTTCACTAGCTTCCTATTCTAAGATTGCCAGATGATGGGAGCAAAAAAAACATACCTGTAGGAAAAAAAAAACTATGAAATATACTTACCTTACCCCCTTTACTTCTGTCTACGGACATTGGTTATGCCAGGATAATATGGTGAGATCATGGGAATGCTGGTGCTTCCAAATTAACTGAGATGATCTCGCTGGAAAAGTTGTGACTCTCCAATGCAGGAGCCCGGGATAAACTAAGTATATTTTATAACTTTTTGCCCTAAAGGTGTGTTTTTTTAATAGCATCATGGGGCGATTTTAGATTAGAGTTGGAGGCCTGGTGTAATAAGTGGTCCGTACATTTTAGTACAAATTCAACTTTAAGTAATGGTTAAATAAATACACACTGTGTCTGTCAGGTTAAAAAAATTTCCACCACTCTAGCAATGCTAACCAGGCTTCTATAGTGCATTGTACCTGTTGGCTCTTAATTGACACAAATGACACATTTTTTGTACATATGTGTCGCACCTACAACCCTACTGGCCCTGCCAGCAGCATGGCAAATGTTTAGCCCAAAAGACAGACCGAACTGATTAAAGTGAGACTAAACTCAGGAGCTAAATCTTAAAAATACATTCACGTATCTTAACTATTAACAAAAATGTAGCTGTGTATCACTCGGCTGTAGAGCCTCAGATCGTCTCTGAATTCATGGTGACACTGTCCTTCTTTCTGGAGGGTGGCTACTTTTGTTCCCCATGGTCCCTGTGTGTGTTGTAAAGTAGCCACTACTCCAAACTCACTCCCATGATAGAATACAATACTTCAATACAATTTAGCAAACTAAACAAGAGATTATAGTCCATCGCTGGAGTGAGCTAGGCTACTTTACAACACGGATCATGGGGAACAAAAGTAGCCATCCTCCAGAATGAAGGACAGTGTCAGCATGGATTCAGAAATGATCTGAGGATCTACAGCTGTCTGTTACACACATAAGCTACATTTTTGTTAATGGTTAAGATACTTGAATGCATTTTTTTTTAGATTTAACTCCAGAGTTTAGTGTCACTTTAATCAATTCGGTCTGTCTATTGGGCTAAACTTTTGCATTGCTGCTGGCAGAGCCAGTAGGGTTGTAGGTGCAACACATATGTAAAAAAAAATGTGTCATCTGTGGTACTTGAATGCATTTTTAAAATTTAACTCATGAGTTTAGTGTCCCTTTAAAGAAGCACTAAACATAAATCACAGGGTAGTGTAACTTAAAGCTTTAATAACATTAATTAATAAATATGTAAAGGTTCCAGACATTTTTATACTTAGATAATCTTTCATATAAAGAAGTAGACCTTTCAAACTGCTCCTTTAAATTACACATTTATAATAGTTCTTTACAAATAGTTCTTTACAAAACATTCCAGCAATTTCATCACTGATTTGGTGTAAGTATGCATGTATCCACTTGCAGTTAATCTCTAAATGTGTGTGAAGCCTGGTTAATAGTATTATTAGACAAGGCCTTAGAGAGTAAGCATTATCATACCAGTAATTAAATAGCATATAATAAAGATTAAATGACAATTAATTGTGAATGATAATAAGGTCTTATTAATTAAACAAGTACTTATGCAGATACTACTCCATTTCTAGAAATGCAAGAAAAATACATCAGATGCCCAGGATAGCCTGATACTATGCAGTTATGATGGCAATGTAAATCATATGCATAGCACTTGTTCAGTACAGTTCACTTTTCTTTTTCAAAAACCTACGTACAGATATCCAAACAGTTTTAAACCAAATGTTTCAGGATACTAGCAAATAAAAAAAACTGTGTCCTTTTAATTTTGGCTAAAATATGGAATGTGAAGTAAATCAAAAAATTCATTATTTTGAGTTTATTTATTTATATTTTTCTTTTATCCTGTATGCTCTTAAATTTAAACTCCAGGCAAACATCTAATATGAAGTGTAAAATTCATACAATGAAGCTGTTTTTTTGCCAAACAATTTGCATCACTGCCCATTTGGTCTTGAGTTTTACACAGCCAATTATGAGGCATGTTCTGCCATTGGCATTAAAGAATTATAGGCTTACCTACCTGCCATATCAAAACCGGCCACAAGATGAAGCTGAAGAGAAACATTTCTATTTAGAGTAGCATGGACTGCTTTTCTTTGGTTAAGCTTCCAGCATTCCTTTCTCTCCAAAGAGAAGGAAACAAAAGGCATTTTGGGAATTCAACTTCCAGGTTAGAAAAGAGGAGAAGAGAATCCACTGCCATCCGAAGCACGCGGCTGCAGGAAAGCACCCAAATTCACCTCAGGCAGCATCGCTAGTATGGATGGACTTGTTTCTCTGTATATTTGTGAGCTGACACTGTGTTTTCCTGTTTTGATTGCATGTTTCTATGTTCATTCAACAGTTTCACCCCACCCGTTTTGTTAATAAAGCATCAAGATGTAATTCAGTCTGGCTTATTGCAGAATAGGAGGGTTTATCTGTATGTCAAGCAATACATTGGCCAATGGTCATGTGTAGCGGGGACAGAACACGGCACAATGGGTGGCATGACATCACTTTCTTTCTTTTCTTTACAGTTATGAATACAGTTGTGTCATGTCCTCACCCCCATCCTAATGACTGCACAGTAGGAGACTAATGAGGCGAATCCTCTGTTCTCTTCTCCTGTTAGATAGTTCCTTGTCAGCACATTTGCATGCATTTCACCGGATTGGCTACCAGTAGTACACCTTTCTCTCCCAGTATAATGACTGCTATAGAGGGGATTGTAAAAGTCTGATATGAAGTAAAATTCAGGTATGTATTCTTTAACAAAGTTCTTAGGGTTCATCTCCTATGCGCTGCTCCTTGTACCCTGATGTGGCTGCCTGGCCACTATTGCCAGAAAATCCCAGCTAACAAAATATTGGTTTACACAGGACAACAGAGGCTGCAGCTGGTGCCTTGCAGAATGATGTGGTCCTAATAAACTATTGCTATGACATTTATGGCCCACGTGTTATGCACACTTGACATGTGCCAAATAATCAACATAGGGGCCAATGCTGCAGGAGATTTGCAACATGTGCACCAGAAACTAGGAAATCGCAAATTGTGATTTGTCGCAGGAATGCTGTAGTTGTTGTGCCCTATAGATAATATCTGTGCTACATTGTATACCAGATATTAGCCACACAACTCCTCCTAGTCTGACCAGGCACAGAATTGCACATCAGACTTACCCCCTCTGATAAACATTTGTACAGATGCTTATCTGAGGGAGAGTGAGCCGAGAGAAACTGCCTCCTCCCTCCTTCTGCCTAGCTATCCAGAAGGACACTCACCAGAAAGAGAAGGCAATGGAAACCTCTCATTTACTGATAACCGGTGGAGTGAGGAGAAGAAGTGATACAGTGAGCTGCTATAGCTCACCATATCACTCCCTGCACAGGTGTGCACCAGGTCTGCACTGTCACTGTGCAATTAGGGGCACTGTGCACATGTTTGTGTGCATACATATACATTACATGGAACAATGCAAGGCACTGTGCCATGTATAGTTTATTGGATCCATTGTTAAGAAATATGATGTAACATTGAATTGTTACATTGTATTTATTTAGTTTAATTCATATGCAGATCAAATGGCTGTCATTTGATCTGCATATGACATCAGTTAAAACCACCTTACAAGTAAAAAAAAAAACAATAATACATATTCTCTTTAACCCTTTATTAACCCTTAGTTAGCTCTAATCCGTCTTCTTCCCCTTCTCCCCTTAGCTATTATTTTTCTGAAATTTTTTTTTATTTGATGGTGACATTTCCAGATTGAGTAGCAGTCATGTCACTTCTTAGTTTAAGAATAGCTGTTCTAATGAGTTATATCAGCTAAACATCATCTGATGCAGGAACTATATGGTATAACATTTTCACATTTTCATTCATTTAACATAAGCCTAACAAAAAAAATAGATGATTACTTTTGAGACTGAATATGAGTTGAGTAGTGCTATGTCTAATATGTATATTTTGAATGAATGGTGTTACTTAAAAATGGTGTACATATTTAAAAGGCTAAGTTGGCTGTGTTTGATATAAATTCCATGCCTCATTAAATATTCTTCCTAACTTAGATAGAAAAGTTCTAAGTCTCTGTATTTTCACTTTAGATGACTTATTTAAAGGCTCACACCAACCTCATTCATTACCTAGAGAGCAGCAAGTTAGGCTTTGCAAGTGCAACAGAGTTTTCTCACTTTTATTCCTGCAAAGCCTGCCTAAAACATCACAATCAGCCAGTGGCGTAACAACTGGGGGGGCAGCCGTTGTGCTTGCCCCGGGCGCACAGCTGAGGGGGGGCGCCGACCGAAAATTGCACTTTTCGCTAAATGCCGAAAGTGCCATTTTCCTGCCGATACATCGGCGCATCCGTGATTTCTTTCCTCCCCGCGGGGCGCTGCTCTGTGTGGGGGGGGTGTACAGGGACAATAATGGCATGCTTGGACTTGTAGTTCCTTGGCTGATATATATGTGTGTGTGGGTGTGTGTGTGTGTGGGTGGGGGGGTACAGTTCAAGTGGATGTTTATATAATGGGGGGGGGGCGAGAAAAAAAATTCTGCCCCGGGCGCCCATAACTCTGGTTACGCCACTGCAATCAGCCCATTTTGACATAGGGGAGTACCATGTTTTCTGACTGGTTTCAGTGCCTACTAGTGTTTGGGTTGTGTAGCCAGTTCACACCACCATGGCCTACAGTACAGTTTTGCAGAGGTGGTGGGCCGAGGCTCCGACTCCACCCTTCTGGATCACTACTACTTGGGCTCCATACTCCATACACCTGCTTGGGAATCACTCATTTACACTATGTTTGAGAGGCCTTGCCTTCACCGGTGGTTGCAAGCTTAGTCCATAGAGGATCCTGTCCCTTACCCGAGGCCCATAGGAATGGCCCAGATGGTTTGTGTGTGAGCCCAGGGGATCCTACCTATTTAACAGCAGCATTTTTCCTGATACGTGGCTGCTGATAGATTATTACCAAGCTTATCATAACTTCACATGCTGTTATTCTTCACCAAACACATAAACAAAGCACTACTTGATTTTAGAACTTTTACTAAACATATTAACTGTTTACATACCAAACTGTGATTTAGATCTTTTAAAGTTACAGTCCAAAAATATGGTGACAAATAATGTCCAAAATGTGGCAGAGTGCCATAGGAGGGGTGCTGCAGAGGTTCACTATGTTGTACAGTAGTAATTATTTAACTGCGTTTACTCTCCATTTCCTGGACTACAGACCTGAGACCTACTCTCTTACTCATGTGTGATTTATCTCTCCACCTCTCTAGCTCCCCCCCTTCCCAAGCTCAGCTTCTCCTTACCCTATATATAAAGTAGGTAGACCCATCACAGGAGACAGGGGACTTAACACCCAGAAGGGAGTAACCCCCCTGCTACATGGTGCTTTCTCGAGCCTTAAATTGCACAGGAATTGCAACACCTTGGTGTGAAGTTATGGGTGGCTCTGACGTAAACATGAAGCATCTAGCATGTCACAGTTATCTCTGATCCATTAAATTGCATTTAACTAGTTGGCGTCAGTAAAGAGAAGAAGTTGACAAAAACAACCCATGCATGTGACTTCCTAAATTCAAAGTCGTCCTGCCATAAAATAACTGTGTGTATGGGGTTCAAGGCAGGGGCGTATCTGCCGCGAGGCAAACAAGGCGTTTGCCTCGGGCGGCAGATTCTGGCCGAGCGGCGAATGTACCGGCCCGCGGCCCGCGAGCTGGTACTTTGTGGCCGGCAGCCAGCTCACAGGTCAGGTACACGGTCGAGGACCGCGTACCTGACTTGCGGGAACAGCTACACAGTCTGCATCTCTGTCGGATGCAGACCCTGTAGCTGAGTCTGCGCCGCCACCCGGATCCTTTCGGCCAGCGCTCTTTCAGTGAACGCTGGCCAAAAGGATTGTGCAGGATCTATTTATGAGGTCTGCAGCAGACCTCATCAATCAATCGCCGACAGACCGGGACAGACGTGCCGCCTCGCAGCCTCCTCCCTGCAACAAGGTGAGCAGGAGAGAGGGCTCTGAATAGGTGCCGGGGAGGGC
>NW_017306279.1:4062827-4072057 GCF_000935625.1 Nanorana parkeri | reverse complement strand
GGGGTCTATGGTGGGCTTAGCAGCCTGAGACCCCGCAGAGCCCACCAAAGATCCTGTAGAGACCACCACAGAGCCCACCTGAGACCACAGCCAGGTGGGGTAAATTTAGTGTATGGGGGGGGCGCCCGAGTTTTGTCTTGCCTAGGGCAGCCCCAAACCTAAATACACCACTGGTTCAAGGAACTATCTGTCTGAGTTAAGACAGCTGGTGCTAAGTAAAGTCCACAGGAACAGTGAGAGACCCTGACATTGTGATTTCTGTAAGCTTCAGCACTAGTTGAAGCTTATTGAAAGCCTGCTGAAGCCTGCTAGCAACCTATTTAAAGTGAGTCAGTACTCCCATTATGATCTGTGTTTAACCTTCCCAAATGCCTAATGGTGCTTTAAAGTTTTTAAACAAAGCTGCCAAGATCTTTTTCCCAAGCAAATTTCACCTAGGCAGCTCAATTAGCTCAAATGATAGTTTACATTTTAGCTACATTTTGCTAACATTATTCACTTTTTATTCTTATTTTTGCTTGAGTGATTATAGAAATGCCTTTACTTGAGGTTTACACTAAAACACAGGTCATACTACATGTATCCCTGCAACAGGAGCTTTTTTATGACATATTTTAAATGGCTTATTTGGGCCTAAAGACATGCATTCTTTCAGCAGTTTTATTACAACACTGAGACTGCACAGGTGATTTTAATGAAGAAAGACCCTCCCATTTACAGATCGGTTGCTGACAGGACATGATTAAATAAACAGCAATATCTTTAGAACAGAGAGAGGTATACTTCTGCAAGAAATGTTGTGAGATCCTTGCAATGTAAAAAGTTTACCTGGAAGGAACTGGCTTATTTTTTGCTCATCGAAAGTGGAGTTTTGCTTTAATTTGCCTTTGAGTTGATTGACTCTTTAAATGAATTCCAGCACTTTTCTAATTCAGGGAAAAGTAACAGGTTCACAGGTTCCTCTTTCTTTTGGGCATAAGGGAGCATGTGATCTCTTCCCCGTTCTCCCACAATGCAGTTCTTGGGCAACACCACAGGCGGGAAAGTCTTTAGCCCCATTTACATTCTGGCACATATTAACACTGGGCTTACACTGAGTGCGTATACTGTAATTAAAAAAATGCATTCAAGTACCTTAACTATAAACAAAAATGCACCTTATTTGTTTATCACTTGGCTGTAGATCCTGAAATCATCTCTGAACTCATGCTGGTGCTGTCCTTTCTTCTGGAGGGTGGTTACTATTGTTGGTCATGGTCCCTGTGTGTGATAAAGTAGACACTGCTCCAAGCTCACTCCCGTGATGGATTGAAAAGCTCAATACAAATGAGTAAACTAAATGTGAGATTGTAGTTCATCGTGGGAGCAAGCTTGGAGTGGTGGCTACTTTACAATACACACAGGGTCCATGGGGAACAAAAGTAGCCACCTTCCAGAAGGAAGGACAGTGTCAGCATGAATTAAGACATGATTTAAGAATCTACAGCTGACTGACACACACATAAGCTATATTTTTGTTAATAGTTAGGGTACTTGAATTAATTTTTAAGATTAATATCCTGAGTTTAGTACCACTTTAAATGAGCATCTTTAAGGGGGGCAGCTACATTTTAGTTTTTCACCACAGTGTTTCACTTATGCACAATGAACATTGCTTGATGAACTCTTCAGTTCTAGAAAGATTGGGTCAGTCATTAACTATAAACACAAAGGTTATCATAAAAGAGGAACATCACAGAATCCTCATGTTTACAACAGCACATACAAAGCTCTGTAAAACAGTCATTTTCTCACTAAGTATTTCCTTTGAGCTGATGGCACAGTGCGTGGTTCTATGGTGTGATTTCAATGAGCTCATATCAAATTGTAATGAGAATGTTCTCTAAAAGGTGGCCCCTACTTAGACAAGAACAATACAAATGAAAAGGAAATGCAAACAAGAGGTGGTCTTTACAGAAACTTGGGAGATATTCAAGCTGTTTACACTAAGAAAGCAACTTCAATTTTCATGCTTTCTCCTCTGATAAAAGTGACTGTAGCATTGAGAAAATTAGCGTGAGCCACAAAAGGTATAATAGAGCAGGTGTTTAGCCAATTTCAGCTCCTTTTTAGCACTGATTTAAATTGCTTCCTATTTCACTCCTAGCATGCCTTTTCAAATTATTCTGTTCATCTTTAAGCCTTACTTTTATTATTATAAATTACCTGTGTACAAGACAATGGTAAGAAATGAGCAACCATGAAGAGTTCAGTGGACTTAGTTAAAAAATGTCTTACGGTAATGTCAAAGGTGGTTAACACAAAGGAAAGCACATAAGCAATGTACAGCTTTTAAATTAGCTAAACAGGCAAGTTCAGACAATATTGATCAAAAACTGTCTTCACCCTATCACTGCCAAAGGCTGGCTCTTATTTTACACCCTTATTGATAATATGAAATTTTCCTTGAAGTATAACTGTGGCTATTGTATGGGCATTAAACTTTCTGCATATTATTAACACCCAATAATCAAGCTTTAAAACAAGCTCTCAATGACCTCTGTAGCAGCAGACACTGTGAAACATACAGCCTCAAAGTTCACAATAAAGCAGTAAAGACCTTCAAATGTGTTATCAGCAGTTTGCTCTCTCTTTGTTCTGTGCTCCTACTCTGTGTTGAAAATGTCAAGGCTGGCAGGCTGCCAAGTTACTGTTGACAGGGGAATAAAATTATCTAGTGCGACAAGTGAAAGAGTTTTTGCTCTAATTGTTGAGGATCAATTGCTTCCCAAATGTAAATGGATATCTCTTGATTTTTTCTATTATTAAGGGAAACCTGGCCCAAAAATAGTTAAAAACATAATTTTTAAACTTTAGTCATATTTTGCCATTACCATGCCATTACCATTACCATGACTCACCACCAAAGAAAACTCAATATAAATTCTCATATTCCTGACAGTCACTATGATACCACATATGTGTGTGCTATTTTACTTTTTTACCTGTAGAAACAATACTACCTTAAACACACCCACACTAACACAATGCAATCTCAAAACATATAAAACAAATATAAATAAAAAACTTCAACTGTCGAAGTTTAAATACAAGTACATGAAGGTTTTGCACACTTTCAAAACAACAAAACAAATATAACTTTAAATAAGTAACTTAAATCAAAAGCCTGTATTCCATGGTATATTTAGTGAAAACATAAACTGCAACTGTGGCTAGGCTATAGACATGCAGTAAATGAGCTTTAAACCAAGCCCTTTTAACTATATAGCTACAGGCACCATTAAAAAATTAATCCTCAAAGTTTACAGCAGTAAGTACTTTTATTTTTATTATTTCTTAGAATGTATTCTGCTCATCCCTCCCACCAATGAGTTGACAGCCTGCCAGCAATCTAATGTAAATACAGAGCAGATGCATAGGAAAACGGGGCGAGCAGAGTGCAACAACTTCACTTCTTCTCCTGTGAAATTTTAAGATGAATATCTCCACAGTGTCTACAGCTTTAGAGGTTAATAAGTAACCACACTTTTAATTAGGAAGGGTTAGAGCTTAAGATAATGTTTTACTCCTGTGTGTGTCTTCCTGTCCTGCTGTCTTGAGGATGCCCACACTCAAATGTATTTCTTGACAAGCTTCAAAGAGGTATAAAGTGAGCAAAAAACAAACTAATGGAGAGAAATAACGACCTCATAGAAATTGTAATTCTTCACCAAATTTTAATACTGCTCCTAAAATGATTCTTAATGGTAAACTTTAGTCAATACTGAAAATTAAACTTTATAATGTATGAGAGACAGCCCACCTGCTACGTAGTTCAGTTACAGAGAGAGAGAGATAACCAGGAGATCCAAATAGCAGGAAAGGAAGGCAGGAAACAGGAAATTAGGCATTTTAGCTGCTTTGGGAATGGCAGAATAACTCACCAACAAGTCTGAGCTCTGGCTGGATTTTAAACCCAGCAGGGGCCAATGACACCCCCGTTGTCTGGGCAACAAGGAAGCCACAGGTCCCTGGGAACCAATGGGACGGCTAGGAGAGAAGGAGTGCTTGCAAGGCCCTCCCTGGCAATTATCAGCACCCGAGGCGACTAAGAACCCACGAACCCCCTGGTCCCACGACACTGAGAAAATGATCTGGCAATTTGGTAGCCAAGTGAATTACTTCTGCAATCAGCAGGCAGGCTTGCAATGTGTTTTTGTATCCAGTCTACATAGTCCTGCTGTGAAGAATTATCTCACATCACTGTAAGAATTTTTGTGGGCCAGCAAGGTCCAAACTGTAGGTGCAGGGCCCCATTCTGAAGTTTTTACTAACCCTATAGTTACAATGTTATAAAAGTGTTTACCTTATCATAAACAATTTTCATCATGTGTGTTAATGTATCAAATTGCTGTGTATAATTTGTGTACTGTTTGTAAATATATATAGCATATGATCACCTTATCTCACAACTAAATGAGAACAGACTCTGCAGTAATGTAATGCAGTAAGGATTGATAGCCAGAAATCTTGTGACCTGGGCTGCCTAGGACTGAAACTAAAGCACAGCATTTTTTTTTCAAGACATAACATTCATTCCATTGGTCACAAAACTATTTTCCTTTTAATGACAACCATTATGGTTGATCCAAAAATATCCCAATAAACCTAATTATGGGACTTTAGCTACCTCCCACAGTGGAATAGATAAGGTTGATTTATGTAACTCTCACTTAACCACCCTAATTTAACAATATCTTCCTATCCCTCTGTGGTTTTATACACAAATTTGACTTTTTAGTGCTGTTAAAGCACAACTTTGTGCCCTCCTCCTAGACACCATTCATACACACACACACACACATACACACACGCACACATTCGGCAGTGCAGAATATAATGCTTAGTTTGTTAAGAGGATGATCTAAGACTGAGTAAAATCTACCATTCTTCATGGTACCACACACCAGTCTCCACTAGTAACAAATGGTGCTACAACGCCTGCCCCTTCTTGCCAGTCCCTGACCAGTCATGTTGCCAACACCACTGCTGACAATGCATTGTATGTGGTGACATTGGAGTGTCCGCCCACATTCTGGAGTGGGAACAAAGGACCAGAGTGCCAACTGCTGGACCATGGAGAAAGATAAGATTTACTTTTTTACATTGTTTCCTAGAGAAAGCTTGAGATGTCATGCAAAGCTGAACATGAGTGCAGTCACTGCTTTGTGTTTGCATTTTGGTGCATCTTTGGTGTCATTTCTAGCAAAACACACCTTTTCCTAAGGATAGCTGGCAAATCTATGTGAAACATGGCTAAAAGCACCATACCTAAAAGCCAGTGGTGCAAATGTAGGTTAAATTCACATTTTAAAACATACAATTAGTTTATATATATGTCATCGGGTTATATACAGCAACATATTTATTTGTATGGTTACAAAATGCAGTATGTATCTGTACTTTTTTTAACAGTGTCCTTTAAGATCAAAGGACACATTTTTCAGGTTCTAACTTAAAAGCTTCAAAAGGCAAGCCCGTTAAAAGATTAAAATGTTCTTTTTAGTTTTTAACAGACCTAGGGTAATAAAAATAAATGGAAAATAACATAATTTGCTGAAAATAATACTCCAGTCCTACAACTGTTTTTACTAAAGTAAACAAAACACCAAACACAGTTAAGTAAATATTTACTGAGTTGATAAAACAGGCATTACTGAATGTCTCAAATATAAATGAATAATAAATTCATACATTTGTATTATTTGTTCCAGAATAAACACAAATGTATTCTTGGTTCTGTACACATTTGTACTTAAAGGCAAATTCCAAAGACACGGCTCTGGCTGCAGAATCAAATTAATAAATAATAAACAAGACAGGCTGTGAATGAATGTGCAAAAGCTTTTAAAGATTAAATGAAAGTTCGTGTACATTTGAGACTAGGGGGATGGGCCTGCCAACTACTATAATGGTGTTTAGAAATAAAGAGTCTGTGTTATGTCTAGTGGCCCTGGTGTTTTGTGTTAAGCTGACCCCGGCATTGTACCATTTCAATTCAAACTGGAGTGCAAACTTTCAGACCTAGTCTGTCCAATGCATTTTGTAAGCAAGCCAAATTTACATTTCAGATTTGAAAGCAAGGGCAAAGGTTCGTGTTCACAGGTTTGAGATCATGTTCAATATCACATGACAGCTTTGTCAAACACCATAGAGTTAAAAAAAAAGGAGGAAAAAAAATATGTCTGGATCGAAGTCAATAAGAAATGTATTAGGTTTACAATAACTGTGTTCTTTATTTTTATTCTGTCTATGTTAATATTTTCCTCTTTATGTACTACGTTGGCATTCTTACAAAAACAAAGCATTCCTCTGCTTTGTTTAATTTTTGTTTTCCTATTAATGTAATAGTTTATTTTTGGGGGGATGCTATAATTGTGATTTTACAGGAAAACATAGCTTAGTGTAATAAAAGCACAGACAGGATATTTTTAATACCTTGGATCAGTTAAGAAAAACTAGCAGCTAAGAGTCAGCTATAGTTTAAAAATGTTTTAACACTTGAATTTTTAAACATGATTGTTTATTGCAATAATAGGCTTCTTCGTGCATTAGATTTGTGTTATACAAAATCATAGATTAAAGTAATGATTTTACGGAAAATATATTTTTAACAGCCTTTGTCGCTGAACAAAAGGTTTTTAATAATTAAGATTTCACCCCCACACACATTTTCAGTGCCCTTCAGCATTGACCTATGGTGAATGCTTTCCAGTGGAGTAGTATTTCAGTCATTTAGCACCCAATGTTTAAGCGAAAAAAAAAAAAAGAGTTCCGGTTGAAACCATCGGTGTTAAGTTTTCATTCACAACCACAGGCCTGATCAATGAAACCATATTACTTAAATGATTGTGCTTACAGTGGTTTCAATTACTACCTCTCTGTATTATGATCGGAGGAAAGGAAAAGGGTGGGGGCGAGGAGCTGGGTTTAATGCAAACTTCTGAAATGCAAAGTCGTTGATTTCACCTGAATATTTAAATCAGAATAAAAATGTTGCATAAAAAATGTTAATAATAAAATATTTGTTCTTGTACATGTATTGATTAACATCATTTTAAAGGGCAGTAAAACATTGGGATGAGAGTATTGTTCATGATTTTAGTTTACGTTGCATTATATTATTGTATATTATATCAAAATGACATCAATATACTGTTTAGTGGGAGGGATTAAATATAATCTTCAACCCACATGTCCTTATTCTGCTTGGATGTCATACTTTGGGGCTGTGTAGATAGGCTTTTGTTCGCATACAAGTCTTTAGGAATGCAAAACCCACTTAAAGCAGATCAAATGCAGGTCAGAAGGTGGTCAACTGCAGATCAAATGCACCTGTCTGTGAATTCTAAATTATCTCTGAAGCATGTGAAACTGAAGGCAAGCTTTTTTTTAATTCTTTATTTATAAAGGCAGAGCAAGAGAAACCATTATACAAATATGATAAGATTAGCATACAGCAGGATGTACATAGACAAACATGGTTTCATAGAATTCCAATTCATCTTATGATATGTACAACAAACAAGTTGTGTTTCTAAACTATTATGCTGAAAGGAATAGGCAACTCCCGCTCTCAGTCTTGAAATTTAAGTTTACCTTTTTGGTAAAAATAAATTCAAACAAACTAAAGAAGGTCCGGAGAGACAAAAGAACAATTCTTAACTAAACTAGATAACTGACCAAGTGAGTGAAACAAGTATAGACGAGGGCAAAAAAGAGAGAAACAGAAAGGAAAAGTAATAGGAGAAGGCAGAAAAGCAAGAATGAACACATATCTGATCATAGATTTTTTTTTTTCTTTATTTAGCGTCAGCAAGGTCAGCGGTTGCTGACGCTTCCACAGGGCTGGTACACAAGCCTTAGCTGCATTAAGAAGGTGCATCAACAGCGTCCATTTATAAGCTTTCTTCTAGAGTGGCGCAAGATGGAGGAGGAAGAGGTCAAGGGTCAAGAGCAAGACAGATATCAGTGATTGTAGCAATGCAGTCTGCTACTCCCACCAAAAATGTGCATACAAGAGGGAATTACCAAAAGAAGTGTAGGAGTGTACCGGGACTGCTATTACAACACCAACACATTTTAGATGTCGTAGTGTATATAGTTTGCAACAGGGTAGGTACTCTGTACCACCTCGTTAGGATCTTATACTCTATTTCTTGATTTCTATTGGAAATGGAAGACTTATGTGCATAAAACAGTATGCGTTCAAACAGTTGTGTGGTAAATACCCTCCCCAAGTCCCGTTCCCATTGTGTCAAGAAAGGAGGTGGGGGAAGCTGCGTGGAATCAGATTCATATTTCTAATACCAGAACTGCAGTGTCAGAGAGGCTGCTGAAAGCAGGTTTACTGAGTGTGAAGACAGAGGCTGCTGCTCTACAGAGGGAGAAGCGTGCTGAGGGCAGAGCTGCTGTACTCCTCTGCCCAGATCTGGAGAGCAGTGTGCTGCAGTAAACTGTGCAGGGAAGACTGGAGTGAATACCTATGATCAGTGGCGGAACTATGCAATAGTTTTGCGATGCGGTCGCTATGGGGCCCGCGGCACTGGGGGGGGGCCTGGATCCCCGCTGCTCTACCCCGCCGTCCTGAAACTGACAGGAGAAAAATAGTTAGCAGCAATGATATGAAGTACAGAAAGCACTTTTTATGGGGAAATCTGAAGAAACATGTGTATGTAACAACAGCTATTTGTGTGTATACAGTTGTCCATGCAGGTCAAACAGTAACTTTTAGTCCTTTGATAGCAAGCTACTAAAATATGCTACCTGGTATGGGACCAGTAGCATTCTTTCTTTGTGACATTGTAAAAAAATAATTAAATGTGATCAGTCTGAATGACTTGTGCTGATGGTTGACGCCCCTGTCCATTTAAAACTCCTACAAAATTGGGTCTGTGTGACAGAACTTGGCCTGCACTCATTGCTGTTTTGGAACTAACCTGGGTGCTTTTCTAAACATAGAAGCAATAGGTCATTCAGTAACCGAAGCAGTTCAATGCCGTATCTTATAAAAATTTTAAAGCGGACCTAACCGCTGGAAAAAAAGACAGGCAGAAGGCAAATTACTAGTCACTAGTGTTTACTGTGGTATCCCTGCAGCTGATATTTTCTCAGTACTGACTTACTATGACTTGTTCTGCACTGTGTCCCTGTCAACAAGAACAACAGCGAGGGGCATAGCAGGGAGATCA